>NW_022991653.1:0-27500 GCF_902827175.1 Gymnodraco acuticeps
CCTCCCCCTCCTTTAACACCTTCTTCTTGGCTCTGATACAGCGATGGCCGCCCTGCTTTCCGCCGGGTTCATCGCTCCTCTCCCTGATAATTCCCCCGTATTAACTGGCTGGAGTTATTACCCGTTATATGAGACGTCTATGTTGAGAGCGCTTTATGAGATCCTGGTCCCCGTGGATAAGATGATGGAGTTGGTGAGCGCTGTCATCCCCCAGCCCCATAATGAAATCAGCTGGGAAATACACAATGCCATGGATTATTGATAGAGCCAGATCTGCACTTCTGCTGACAAATTCCTGGCCGGGTTTGAAGGGGCACATAATCCTGAAGAATATCTCTCCTAATATGGCCGCCTCCGTGCCGAAACACCTCTGCTCTCTTCGGGGTGCTTTGGTTCCCTCCTCCCATGTGACAAATGACCAGGCCAGTGCTTCCAATGAGAGGGCGGAGATTTATTCCAACAATAGGCTCTCCCACACCCGTCTCACAGAGAAATAATACAAGTCTCCCCCGATTAAATGGACTGTCGTGGCGCTGAAGAGACTCTCCCAACACCAGAGATTGTGTTTTACAAGATGAAGAAAGGGAGGGGGACATGTGGAGTTTACAGATGTGTCGTGGAGACAGTTTAACAGGACTTTACACAAGGGGCGAATAAACTAACTTAATAATCCACATCAAAACCATTCCTACCCACAGCAATGCAAACTTCGGAAAGTTGCAACACCTGTTCAAATTACAGGGTGATTAGATTTTCGCAGTCTTAAATAGACAGAGAAAAGCGTCCGGCAGTCTGTCTGAAGCTACGGCATGAACTACTGCTATTATCTAAATGGTTTCAGAACATTTGAGTATCCTCCGGTAAATAGTCACAATAAGTCTATTTTGAAAGGTAAGAATGGCACGAGTGGATCTGGTGAGTCAGGTAAAGCATTTGCAAACGTTTCAAAGGAGCTGTAGTGCATATTTGTCAAATTAAGAGGTTTTCTTTTGAGATGGCCACTAAAGAACACTGATGCACCTTCTTACTCAAGGTATAATCAAGCAATTAAGAAGTCAATTAGACTAAATAAGACCGGATGACTCATTGTAAGCATAACATCTGAAAGCCATTTCACACTTGAGATTTAATATTATCCATGCAAGATTAACGTTTTAGGTCGATTTAATTTCCCTTTAACCTATTGTCTTAGTTCCCCCCCTTACTTTGGTGTTCGCGGTCAAATTTGACCGGTCCTGTTTTAACTGCCATTAACACAAAAACCATTAATCATCACTAAATGTAATTGAACACCCTTTCAAACTGTACATATTGTATCAGACTACTGGTACACATGAACAACTGCAGTAAATATTCAAAGAACAGACACTGAACATGTATTGTGTGTGCCAGGTGTGATCCATGTGGGGGGATGGGCACATAAGAGCGGGAAATGTTTCAAATTGTTCTGTGTGTGTGTTTGTGTGTGTGTGTGTGTGTGTGCCAGGTGTGATCCATGTGGGGGGATGGGCACATAAGAGTGGGAAATGTTTCAAATTGTTCTGTGTGTGCGTGTGTATGTGTGTGTGTTTGTGTGTGATTCACATGGGGGGATTGGGCACATAAGGGGGGAGGACACATCTAGAGTATGTGTGTGTGTGTGTGTGTGTGTGTGTGTGTGTGTGTGTGTGTGTGTGTGTGTGGCCTAGCATTACTATACTTGTGGGGACCTAAATCTGTTTACATAGTCACGTGCGGGGACTCGCCTCCCTTATGGGGACAAATTGGAGGTCCCCATAAGGGGAATCATTAATTTTAGGGTGAAGACTTGGTTAGGGTAAGGTTAAGGGTAAGGGTTAGGGTTAGGGTTAGGCATGTGTTGGTTAAGGTTAGGATAAGTCTCCAGGAAATGCATGTAAGTCAATGTAATGTCCCCTGAAGTGATGGTATGTGTGTGTGTGTGTGTGTGTGTGTGTGTGTGTTTTATCTGATCCGGATGGTTACTAATTCCTTTTCTTTATGGAGGTCATGTTTGACCGGGAACACCATGGGTGTTACAAAGTTGACTAAATCATCCAAAATCCAATGAAAGTGGTGATCAGCAATTGTATATGTTCAAATGTCTACTGTGAAGGATATCATAAAGCCTAAATGCAATCGAATGTAAAACAAAAAGGTTATGATTGATGAAAGCAGTAAATCGGTCAGATCTGACCCGAAGACAACAGGAGGGTTAAACAGCAAACCTATGTGAGATTATCATGCTAAAAACATTATTAATACTCCTGGTGCATCACCTGACATTAACACACCTGCTGCTAAGTGAACCTAGTCTCTTAGAAAATACCCAGAAACAACAATAACCAAACCAAGCTTCCACAGCAGTAATGCAGTTTCCAGACTACTCAGACTCCATGCTGTTGTTTTATAATCCTCCACTGAAATGATGCTTTTATTTGTGTTGCAAAAGCTGCAAAAGCTCGTCTTCTTTCCCTGTGTAATATATAGCATGCACTTGTGAATTATTGGCAGAAAAAACCCGCCCCCGGTGTATAAAGGCCTATCATCTCTCACAAGTCATCTCCAACATACGGCGAATGCCAGGAGGTGATACAACAATACAGCAATGCAAAGATAGCTCCTCTCATTAGCAGTTCACCACCCGTCACATCAAGTAGCTAAGAAAGTAAACAATCCTGCACTCCCTATAAATAGAGAGTAGTAATTCTCCTGGCTCTCATTACAAGCCTCCTCCCTCTCTATTCCTCAATCTGTCTGATGCGCTGCGCTGGGACTCGGGCTCAACAGCGTTTAGTCGGCGTGAAGACCACAGGCTGCATTCTCAGTTATGGCCTTGATTTTTGATCCCAGATGCAAGCAGACGTGTGTGGTAAGCAAGACACAAAAACGGATCAAATGCGAGCAGATAACAAAGCCACCGAGGGAGAGAGAGAGCTGTGAAGTATTTACTTTATACACTTCCAATACCTCCAGTACTTACAACATATTAGAGCATTTGTTTGAGATGCAAACGAGCAGACGAGCATCTTGTCGAGTGTCGCTCATCTCGATACGCAAGCCTCAGTAGCCATGTTGCTTTTCTGAGGAATATGAAATTACTATCACATTGAGGGAAATCAAAGTCTTGTTCTGCTGCAGTCCTCTGGGCAGCATTGTGCAGTATTGCTTTGGAAACCGGCCTAATTGGTATGTGTGGGCCAAACTCACCCCACTGCCTGAAACTATCTGGCTTCATGTTCACAACAATTGGATTTGGAATAGCTGCCCTAGATTGTTTGTGTTTCGCAGTTAGGCTGTGTGTGTGTGTGTGTGTGTGTGTGTGTGTGTGTGTGTGTGTGTGTGTCCAAAACATCAAGAGTGCACGGCTAATCCCAGTCTCTCCTCTGTCGATCATATTAGAATGCATGACTCTTGTAATTGCTTGATGCCCATTGTAACCAATAGCGTCAACCATGTATTTTTAAAAAGTGGTGGGTGGCTGTGGTCTCCCAAAGAAGAAGAAAATGGAGGGGATTTGAGCTGAACAATTAGAGACAGCTTCAATCTAACGGAGCGCGTTTCTCCCTTTTAGCTCAGTGTATGGCTTGGCAGTGCACCAGAAAAAACATGAAGTCACCTATAATTTGCTTTCCCACTGTCACAATCTCCACATGACAGCTTCGTGACTCATCTCCACGTCTGCCTCAACGATGATTGGCTCTGGCATCGGGTTTGCATCCATCATGCAAGCGCCTCTTTAAACCTGTGTTCTTTAAAGAATTAACCTAATATAATAATAATAATTCCTTACATTTATTATAGCGCTTTTCCAAATGCTCAAAGCGCTTCACAAATACACATATTTTGTATACATGCAATGGTCACTGTGGACAATACCCACAGGAGCAAGTTCAGGTGAAGTGTCTTGCCCAAGGACACTGCGCCACACCGTCCATCTTCACGCCTCAAAGTCATCGAGGCGCTTTTACAAGTACACATTGATATCATACATGTACTGTGGACATTACCCACAGGAGCAAATCCGGGTGAAGTGTCTTGCCCAAGGACACAACGGCCTGACGCAGTGGCGGCAGGAGCGGGTTTCGAACTGGAGTTCCCCAGCACCCCCCTTGATCTGATGATCAGATGCACAGACCACTGCGCCACCCTAACCCATAATCCCTAATATCTCATTTTGAAATATGGAGGCGGGAAGTGTGTCCGCAGTCTCTGTTCTCAATTCTGTTGAGTGAAAGCTCCCCTGCCTCTCGCCTCTCATCGGAGGCTATAAATGCACAATGTGTTAATAATTCGGGGAGCATATTAACTCTCATTCTGTTGTTCAGCAAAACCCAAATCACTGCCGGTAATGTGCAATGTGCTCACCTCCAACATGGAGCTTTGCCGAATTAGCTTGCGCCAGTAAGTTTCCTCCTCCCAAACGTACCATGGTGCAATATATGGAGAGAGAGAATGTGATTACAAACAGTAAGTTATTGCCCCGGGCACAATTAAAACTTTGCAGACGAGCATTCCTGATGGCAAACTGAATCAGTTATGGTGTTGGTGGGGCATGTTGCTTGTTAATTGGTTAATTACGGAGCAGGAAGGCTTGCTGTATTAAGAGGGAAATCTGCTCTACATTTCCTGTCAGTCCCACATGTAAACCAGACACTGGGGCAGCCCCTCGACTAAAAATAAGCTCATCAGCAATTTGGAGCTGTGTGGGCTGTCTCATCATGATGGAAGAGCTTTCATCAAATCGCTGCTCAAACTCCACAATGCTGCCCTGCAGTCTCACTACATGTACTTGTTGCCATAGAAGCGGTGTGTCAGAAATAAATGCATAATTACGCAAAAATTGGTAATAATAGCTGCACACACAAGTCTCGTTTGGTTGTTAGAGCAGTCATTTTGAATGGGAGGTTTGGAAATGTATCTAGGAAATGATTGGAGGTTATTTTGTGTTGTGAAGCTGTTCTGTGCAAGATAAGGAATACATCTGGTTAACCACGGACTGACCCGAGGACTGAAGTGCGCAGCAGCAATGACTTAACACCATGACTTGCAGGTGGCAAGTCGGGAAAAAACAGCCCTGGGCACGGACTCGCCACAAGCACACATATATATATATACATGTAGTACACCTCATACCTCTGGAGGAAATGCTGGGATGTCTTAGTCAATGCCCTGAACGCCACACATCCTACAGGTCTTACTCAGAGCTGTTCACTGTTGCTTGAGTTAATCAGAAGTGTTTTCTGACTGTAACTGTGTTTGGCTTTGATTAAAGTAAAGCCACGGGCTAAAAGCTGTCCACATCCCTTTATGAACATGCTTTTCTGATCTTTCTGTTCAGCGAGTCTTCTTAAGACTGAGGACTTGACACAACATGACATGTTGCCAGGTCAGTACACATGGAGAGGATGACACAGCAGCGAGCAGAACACAGACTTGTAGTACGCTTTGATTTTCATCTATTATGTACGACCAATGTTTGTGATTGAGACGCAGTAAATAATGAGGGACATTTAATTGAACTGAGTGTAGTTTCTGTGAAGAAGTGCAATATGTAAGAATGAAGGTCATCAAACGTACTCATGTATTTTCCCTTTTTTTAATTATTCTGTTTCTCGGGGGAAAGGCTTGAATGACTCATAGCTTTTTATTCATGCTCCGTTCACAAATTAAATTTACGAAATCAGAGTAATTCATCTGTTTTTAACCCCATGGAAGCACGCCAGACATTCAACACCCTCAGATTTGTGGAATATTTTAACGTGACTGATTGCAATTATGCTGTTTTAGTTTGCAGTGTCATTATATTGTGAGTGCTTCTTGTTTTAGCAAAAATAGAGATGTGCATTGTGTTATTCGTGCCTGAAGTGGGTTAAACATTACCTGCATGAACCCTTATGTTGTGTTCGGGTCTCCCGTGACCCGTTTCAAGTTACAATGATATAATAACTACGCTCTAGTTTTTTTTTATGGGAACAAGGCTTCATGATATCCTCCAGTCCACAGCAGATATATAAACACTACAAAACTGATTTAGACCATTTTAGCCAAGTCTGAAGGTCTCTAAAAGTGTGTAATTTGGTGTTGGGGTCTGGGGAGACCCAGCAGAATTGTTTTGGGTCACTCGGGGTCAAATTTGGCCCAATCAAGATTCATCTTTGACTTTAGACACCCCTCCCCCTTCATCCACTGTAACAATAATTTTTCGCAACATGCACCTGGTCTCCCCCCCTCTGCCCCCCCCCCCCCCCACGGGAACTCCACCTTTCTCTAAGAACATGTACACTAACACTTGAACCTGAACACAGTATGCACGTGTGCAATATGTGGTGTAATGTGTTTGGGGCCATAACATTAAATTACAACAGGATTGTACGGTTATGAAAGCATAATAAGTTAGTTATGATGTAGTTAAAACAATATTGGATGATTTTTTTGTGTTTTGGACTGAGATAAATCATGGGTCAAAATTGACCCGCGGACACCATGAACGGTAACAGCTTTCGAACACAACACAAGGGTTAAAAGTACGAGCACATTTTCCTTTAAAAAAAGCAATATATGCACGATATATCGTGTCGTGACGATAATTGCGATATGCGCATGCGCGATATTCACATCGCGTGGACGTGCGATATTTTTTTAGGACTTGCGATATTAAGTAGGCAAATTAACTCAAACACGTCAGCGGCTCTCATGTCAGGGGTTCTTGAGTGAGTGACAGCAAACCACCAATCACATCTCAAAGCAAACGGACCGGGAGATCAAAGGTAGAAACACTGAATAAAGTGGTTTCATGTGTTTCTCCAGTTGGGCGCTGCTAACCGAGCTAGCTCAGCTCGTTGCTCCGATAACTTAAGATCCAGACGTCCGTGACTAAAATTCTTGATGCGGTTAAATATAGTTAAAAAAAATACCAATTGTATTAAAGTTCAAGAAAGGATGGTTTGGGACAAAAAAAACGGTCTTTTCTTCAATTCCTGTATGTTTTCATATCGCAGGGGAAGAAAATCGCAATGTCAGTTTTTTCCAATATCGTGCAGCACTACACCTTAGACATATTTCTTTAGCAATACCTGGATAATGAAATCATAATAAGTTATCCCACTTTAAAGCTCTGGAAAAGCATGATTTTTTGCTGAATTAATAAAGATTATTGTACTAAATTAAATATATTCTCCAGTTGCAACCCCAATAGGTTTTACAAGCCACCATTTCATTGCAATTTGTCTGTCATTTAATTATGACTACTGACCTGGAAGTAGCTCCTGTCATTTAATAAAACCACACCAAACATTTACTTAGTATTTTTCCAACATTCACATCTGCATCTCTTCCACTTAGCACTGCCTCACCGTCTCATTTAAGTTACATTACAAGTAAACGCATCAGTAATTGCTAGTAAATGATCAAGTTATTTGGTGTAACATCTGTTAACGCAGCTTTATCTCACATTAATCTGCCTGTAATGTGAGATCAGTGATAAATGTGGGTTAATGAGGCATGGCAGCAGAGCGTCAGTAGCGAACGGAGAGGTTGCTTTTATTGTTAAATGTTGTGCATTGCAGATTTATGTGCAGGGACAGAGATGGATGTACCGTCTGTGTTCACGTCACTTTGGCAAACGCTTGCTTCTGGATGTTGGCAGGCAAACATCAGTGAGCCACCAGATTAATACTGTAACCCTCCAACACTGTCTCACTCTGTCTCACTCCTCTGACTCTGAGCAATACTTCTGCAGATAACAACACAAAAGCCTCTGTTTTGTAGAATTGCCAAACATCCTTCTATGTTGAAATGAATAATGCACTAATTGATCGCCTTAACAGACACTTGTTCAGTTACACTGTGCCTTAAAACTGCATTCTGTCTTACATCCAGCAGGGGGCGACTCCACTGGTTGCAAACAAAAGTCAAATTATATAGAGGTCTATGAGAAAATGACTATGTAATTATGGGAGTTTTCCAGGTTGATTAGCACAAGAAGTTAAAATCACAAAGACTGAAATATTTCAAAATAAAATTAGGCCAATATGCAAGTTAACAAGTGACAAATGACACTCTGCAACCCAATTCAAAAATAATAAAAATCAAACCAAATAGTATGAAAACACGTCAAAACATGCAATATAAATACACCTGGTTTTATAACCCTAGTAAACATTTTCCTCATAAGTCTATGGTCTCAATGTTTAGTTTTAAGTCTTGAATACAACATGGGGAGGCTGTGGCGCAGTGGGTTAGTGCGTTGGTGGTCGGGACCAGGGGACCAAACCCCACTGCAGTCAGCATGTCGTTGTGTCCCTGAGACCCCAAAGTGCTCCTGTGGGGATTGTCCTCAGTACTGAAGTCGCGTTGGATAAAAGCGTCTAACAAGTAACATGTAATGTAATGTAATGTAACAAGAGCATAAATGATGGGCCCATTAAGAGCAAAGCTTACCCTGCAGCGTAACCTTGAACAAAGTTAATTGTTGGAGCTATATATCTCTTTATATTATTTAATAGCTTAACATTTATTTTCTTGCTGTTTTATAGTGTTTATTGTAAATGTATTCTTAGTTAGTCTCATAAGTTAAAGTAGTTTCTATGCTTTTATTTTGAAGGCATGTTTTGGGCACTGGGTGATTAGAGCACCTGGTGTAATTGTATATATTGGAGACAGGTGGAAGTGTGAGCCAGAGCACTAGTAGGAAAACGGTTTTTTACCAGGGTGTTTCAAGCCAGCAAAAGGAAAGCCATAGGAAAGGCTTAAGGAGAAGGGATATAGGAAACCTGTTCGTTGTACTTTGTTATCGGAATAAACTGCACAAATGGAGAATCTTGTCTGGACCTGGATCATTGCCCTGCGTAAGATCTGCTAGTGCCTCAGTGGCTGTATTATTTCAAGTTAATTATCTGTTTTATTTCTATATGATTTTGGCCGCTACATTAATTCTAACATGTTTGGTTGCCTTAACATTTCATTTTTACGTGTGACTTTTCCTGAAATACCAAAAATACAAGCCTTACACTCCTTGTGTAACATTCTAAGTATCATGTGTGAACAAAATACAAGGTTGTGTTTTTGTTTTTTTTACCTAACTGCTCAAGACTCTCCCTCCACTTCGCCCCCTTCCCTCAGCTAATCCTGAGCGTGTTTTTGCCAACATGTCTGCAGTGGGCAATGTGACCCACTGTTTCCAACCCGGGGTCTCTCAGGTGAGCCAAGGTGCCGCACCACCCACACATCCCTCTCATCCAGCGCCAACTCAGCTTGGACCCATAAGCTGCTGCTGATACTTCCCTGCAAGCCTGGAGGTGTTGGTGTACACATAAAAAGATGCTTTCTAGTTTCAGGGAAGCATTTGGTGGTTGCTTTTTTCAAGTATAGACACTGCTTGAATTCATAGTGGAAGTCACGGTAAATAATTGCACAGTAAAGTTTTGTGTAGAAGTCTGAATAAATAGTTACTTAACCCTTACGATCAAATTAATATAAGCCCTTTTCACATAGGGCTCGTATAACCTGGGGTAATCCAGTTATATATAATAATTGCAGAGGACATCTGTTAACTTAATCCTGTGCAAATCTTCCAAAAGAGCCGTTACATCAAATCTAACGATATTGTCACTCAATTTAAACTAAATAGAAGTGCAAATGCTCCAATACAAACCATGTTTGCTTTTGATAACCATTCTTTTACATCCTTGTCCTTTAAAGACATCCTCCAATGGGCGAAAAAGCCTCTATGCTAATAAACACATTCTCCCCCTAGTAAAAAGGCTTAACACAGCCAATTGGGTTTTAAAAAAGGTGTACCAAGAATAAGCGCATTATTTGTAGAATAAAGATGACTGCGGCGGGGGGGGGGGGGGAGGTTTTTCAGATTCAAACATGATCCTTTGCATAAACCCTGCACAATTACAGCCTTGTACACAGTTTTGTTTTCAGATTGCCTCTCCCCCTCACACACTCTTAATCACCGCAGCGCCACAACAACAAAATCTTAAGCTTGAAATCACACAGCCCACACAAAGTGCTACCATCAGATAAAACAGCATTGGCTGATGTGAAGTAATTTATCGTGGCACTTGCTCATATTGGCACACAGGGTTACATCATCGGCAGCATGAACGGTGCCTCGCAGCTAATATCCTGTAGAGTGATAAGACATGTTCTCCGTCCCTTCTTTGCTGCTCCCCCTTAACAATGCCAAGAGGGTATAGACTGTGGAGATCTGTGCACAAATCACGCTGTTGTTCTAGTTTGACAAACATCCAAGAAATCGGGGTGGATTGACTCAACTTGCATATCATTCTGTGGCTTTGCAGACTAAATGGAAAGCGCCAGGGGTGAATTGGGGAATTGATTTAACAAGCTCAGGACGGACAGATGGCGTAGGCAAACAGAAAGACAAAAAAGGTAATGGGAGCAAGGAGACACACATCAGAGGGAAATAATGGCAGAGAATCCCCCTGGTGAAAAGTTGTTGTGCACCTCAGATCTCTCGTCCAGAAACATCTTCAAAAACAACAGGAATAGCAACACACGACTCTCTGAACGTGGGAAACATTTATCCTGTCGCTGCGAATCAAAGTCAACAACCCTGACTAAAAAAGTTGTGATTCAACAACAGGAAAGAGACAAAATAGTCCTCTTGATACACGTTTTTAAGAATCCATGATAACAGGATGTCGAGGAAAACACAGGGGACGTAAGAGGCTTCACAATTAAAAAGTGATAGTTAGGAAATCAACTAATGAGTGGCTCTAATGAAGAATTCAGAAGCTCCTAACTGCTTCCACTGCTCCTAACACTAGGATGGGTCAAATGCAGAGAAACTATTTCCCCACGGGGATTAATAAAAAGTATATATATCATATCATATCTTATCTTCACTACCGAGGACCTTTGCAACCGTTATCACATCCTTAGTAAGGTTAAAGTCCCTTGACGGTGTTGAAATGTCTTGTTGAAATACCCCAACATTACTAAAAGACAATTATATAGAAGTC
This sequence comes from Gymnodraco acuticeps, assembly GCF_902827175.1. Lineage (NCBI taxonomy): Eukaryota > Metazoa > Chordata > Actinopteri > Perciformes > Bathydraconidae > Gymnodraco > Gymnodraco acuticeps. The sequence continues at coordinate 10,995 of NW_022991653.1, forward strand.
TATGAGAAAATGACCCTACTTCTCACTTGATTTTTTACCTTTGTAACTTCTAGAAATCTTTCGCAGACGGGCAGAGATCCAGTGTTTCAGCAGAATTTGAGGAAGTCTGTCCAGAAGGGTTAGGTAGCAGACTCAAAGTTGTGTTCACAGACTTACAAAGTGAATTATTTAGTACACTAAAAACAACAAACTAGCTTACCCCTAGATTCCACCGGGTCCGTCTGCGTCGCGTCACGGCTGCGCCGCGGTTTTGGTCCGGCCTCCGGCGTTTCAGAAGCGGAGCGTCTTGCCTGCCGGCTCGCAGTTTGTGTTGATTTGAGCATATTTCCTGGACAGGCTACTTTGTACAGACACTGTTAATAATAATTGTAATATTCCAGTTATAAACGACATGAATCAAAGATGTGTTGCTGTATTTTAGCGGTAAAAAAATGCATTCAACATCATAATTATTCTATATAATTTACACAGTGCCTGCAGACCGGAGGAGAACGCTGGCATTTCTCCTCCTACTTGAAAGACTACGGAGGGATAGGGTCTGCAAAATTAGTTAATTTTGCGGATGGGCCGGATGCTCTGACCGGTCCACTTCCTGCCCGGCACAATCCTATTTTGAGCGGAGCCCAGCGCCGAGACGCTTCTGGGACGCTTCTGAGCCGTAACACGGCGCGTCTGGTGGAATGGTAGTGATGTTACGTATTGCGCCGAGGCTTCGGAGCGTGTGTCGAGTAATCCCCGAAGCTTTTTGTGAACCTTGTATCAAGGCTTGTATCGTTTTGGGCCAGTGACGTCATCGATGACAAACGAAGCCTCGCTGCCTGTCGTTACCACGTGACTGCTTCAGGAAGCGATTCAGATCGGTTGAACCGTTGAACCACAATGCTCATATTACCCATGGTGACATAAGAAGAACCATATTACCCCTCAGACCCTCACTTATATAGAGGTCGGAACATGTCATAAGTATAAATGAATAAATACAGGAATAAATATCGTGCAGTTTTCAGGGAGATTCAGTGTGTGGGCTGCGGCTCAGCTGGAAAGCAGTTGACTCACGACCGCAGGGTCCCTGGTTCAACAACTGGTCAATAGGCCTACGTATTTTTTGTTGTTTATAAAAGCTACAGCTAAATGAGATAATGTAGTTAATAAATGTATTCTTTGATATGGTTTAGCCTTTCTCCGGCTACAACATGGTTAAGTTTATGAAGGAATACAAATCCCTCTTTGCAATGTTTCCTCCTTAGGCTTTTCAATCACAATCATTAAACTGGAATAAATACAATATTGTTAACATGAAAATATGATTTTATGTTCGTTGTTTAGAGTTATTCTAAGGCTTTTACTCAATGGGAACTCGATATGAGATAGAGCACACTGGTGTCCACCTGCCTGTTTTACACACTTTGACCAACAGGGGGGTTTGTGTTCAAATGAAGCCTCATGAGATGAACCCTTTTGCGAACTAATTGGCTGGAAAGCTTCATAAGGCTTCATCTCGCCATCACTAGCCGTAACGCGACGCAGACGGACCCGGTGGAATCTAGAGGTTACTTGGCTGAGCAGCGTCATGCCCCTCGTGAGTGTAAAACAACTTCCTTCTTTTATAGTCCCTCCAATTTGCACACAATCGCTTCAGACTGAACCATATTTCCCTTAGGGGTGTATGCCTCAAACCTAAAGCAGGGAAATTAGAAGTAACATTGAACATCATCATAAAACAAGGCTTTAACATTATTTAATATTATACCATTTTAGAAAAAAAATACTTACAAAACCACTTTTTCAAAGATCAACTAACGAACATAATAATTCTAATGACACACCCCTCATACTTGGTATCATCCGGGACTTTCACCCATTAACTTCAGTTTAAAACCAGGAAGTGTTTGGTTGACGCCCCTTTTTCAGCTTCTGGAAAACATGTTGAGTAAAAACTAATAAAGCTTGTAGTCAAGGAATCAGTCGTGATGTGAATCAGAACATGTTTATATATAATGCTGAAGCAGGGAAGCTTTGGGGCTTTCTTTTATGTTGTGTTTTTGTTCATGCTGCTTATGACTGTCTTGGTATGTTGCTAATGCTAGCAATGCTGCAGGTAAACATGTTCAAATAAACAACAGTCATGTTTTTAAAGGTCACTTGTCACACCTGGCTTCTTCTTAGAGTGGTACATGATGGGAATCTTTCAAATGATTCGCCATACCATTTGCGTGTTTTTTCTGCATCGACATACACTGAACAAAAATATAAACGCAACACTTTTGTTTTTGCTCCCATTTTTCATGAGATGAACTCAAAGATCTAAAACATTTTCTATAAACACAAAATAACCATTTCTCTCAAATATTGTTCACAAATCTGAAAGAATCTGTGATAGTGAGCACTTCTCCTTTGCCGAGATAATCCATCCCACCTCACAGGTGTGGCATATCAAGATGCTGATTAGACAGCATGATTATTGCACAGGTGTGCCTTAGGCTGGCCACAATAAAAGGCCACTCTAAAAATGTTCAGTTTTATCACACAGCACAATGCCACAGATGCCGCAGGTTTTGAGGGAGCGTGCAATTGGCATGCTGACAGCAGGAATGTCCACCAGAGCAGTTGCCCGTGAATTGAATGTTCATTTCTCTACCATAAGCCGTCTCCAAAGGCGTTTCAGAGAATTTGGCAGTACATCCAACCGGCCTCACAACCGCAGACCACGTGTAACCACACCAGCCCAGGACCTCCACATCCAGCATGTTCACCTCCAAGATCGTCTGAGACCAGCCACTCGGACAGCTGCTGCAACAATCGCTTTGCATAACCAAAGAATGTCTGCACAAACTGTCAGAAACCGTCTCAGGGAAGTGTTGCATTTATATTTTTGTTCAGTGTATATGCATATATTTATTTTCTTTGATACATTTGGGATTGTGTTTATCTTTAAAAACTGTACTGAAAACATGAAGTTATAAACTCGATTAAAGCAGTAGGAAGAACAGCTGGAACATGCTACACGCACCACTCAACTAAAGATCCTTTTTTGATTTCCTGTAGTGCAAATAATAACTCATCACATTCACTTTGTTCTCGTGTTTTGAAAAGTATCTCAATCTTACTTTTGTTTAAGTTCTTATTCTTGCAGTGTTTATTTTTTTGTGGCATCTGGCTAATTCTCAGTATTTGGTCACAACAAAACAGCAGCCCTTATGCAGTGTGTAGGATGCGTTACCAATACCTTTTAACTGTGGATTAATCATTTAGCACACCTGGGCAAATGCAGATTTGATTATCTAGAATTTGTGGAGCATCTGGAGTCCAATTTGTCTTTGTCTAGATATATTTGCTGCCTGAGGCCAAACGTTGCATCACCTCCTCCAGCCTGATTGTTGGTCAATCCCTGGAGGTTTACCCACTATGGCTCGCTTATATTTGATGTGTTATTCTTTCTGTATGCAAAATAGAAGAACCAAATTAATAACGGTGTGTAGTGAAGTAATAGCCAAGGTCTCTGCCGTAGATCGACCTGCTAATAGTTGTGTTTGTATTCAGATCCAACACTTACCACACCAGAGGCATGTGTGTTCAGATGTGGGTCCACTGAGGACTATTAGGCTAATTTAGCTCCTGCGTGTGTGTTCAGATGCACAAGCGCACTAATTTGGATATGAAACTATGAGCTGGTGCGACACTCCAGAAGGATTACATATTTCCCGTAGCGTATATGGCCTGTTTGCGGCCACACAGTATCGATATTTACATACTTGAAATATGAAATTGCTCTCAGCATAATTGCACCCGTGGAGAAGTGGCGTCTATGGAAGCGAGTGAAGAGGAAAGTAAATGGCATCACACCAACTCAATACGATATTCTCCGTGTTTGGTTCATTCATTATAATATTTCGACGCATGAAATTGATTATTTTTACATATTCGTCATTTGCACACATGGCTGGGTTTGTCGTTTTCAGGTCTACGGAGCGAGCAGCGACCTTAGGCCTTTTCCTGTAGAAGTAAAAAGGCAGCCATGACAGATCTTGTCTCACACACACACACACACACACACACACACACACACACACACACACACACACACACACACACACACACACCTCAATGCTGACTGTGGAGATAAATAAATGAACATCCGCGGTCCCTCTCCACCCATAAAATATAACCCACAACCCTTCCCCAGGTTGTTGTGATTTGGAAGCATCTGTTGTTGTGGTGGATTCTTCCCTGTCTTCCAGATCACGTTTCCCCTCTGCTGCTCCCCGGGGAGGAGCTGGTAATATTTATTCGGGTGGGAGGAGGGGGAGAGAAACCTCGTTCTCTGTCAGAGCTTTAAAGCCCTAGGAGATACTTTAAATAATGGAGAACCTGTACCCACTGTCAGCACACACACACACACACACACACACACACACACACCATGCATTCATGTATGTTAGTGTGTTCTGCAAAGCAACATAAACCCAGGACAAAGAACTTTATCAAATAGCAATGCCAGCTCAATAAACGCTGTGTAAAATAAGATGTTTATCGAATGCTTCTCACTGTGTTTAAAATATTATATTTTGGGACCAAAAACACTCATTACTTTGCGATTAAACTCTCATCTAGCTCAGTTTGCAGATGTATGCACTCTGCAATCTCTGGAGATGTCGCACATTTATTAATTATCCATCCGTAACAATGTGGATTTCTCTTTCCACGCAGCAGCTCCTGCATTTTGCAAAATAGTTGCTAATCACCTGCTTTACCTCTTAGATATATTTGATATAGGAGGCTATTATTCATCTGTCTTTGCTGAACTGTTTTCAACATGACGTTCTCAGACTGATAGCTCCATATCTCTGCAGCAAGTATTCTTTCAAAGTCTTGCAAATTGAATTTCAAGGATTAGTTATCATGGGAAATACTCAAATTAACTTTACATGTCATTTGTTAGATGCTTTTATCCAAAGCGACTTACGTATGTCAGTACTGTGGGCAATCCCCACAGGAGCACTTTGGGGTGAAGTGTCTCAGGGACATGCTAACTGCAGTGGGACTCGAACTTGCTACCCCCTGATTTGAAGTCCATCATACCATCCACTGAGCCACAGCCTCCTGTGCGAATTCGATATGAAGACAGTCAACATTTGAGTGTGGTAAAAAGACAAGCTCTGTCTAAAGACAATCTGCCTTGTCTAAAGCAACACTCATTATAATACTTATGTAATTTTAGCCCCCATTTGATTGTACATGTATAAATGCTTAATGCTTCAAAGGAAAGGTTTTTTTTAGGATTTTTTGGCTTTTTATTTTATATTTAAATAGATTAATAACATGTTAACTAATTGAAAACTCTTGGATTTGTAAAGCTCTCATATCCTATGACCTTATTACTACACTGGACAAGTAGGAGACACTTATTTTTTACAGGATTCTAGTGATTTTACTATTTGTTTTCATACAATAATCTCATAAATGTCCTGTATCCATCGCCAAATAATGTAACCGAATGGTGATGCATTTGCAAGCAGCACACAGTTATTGACATGTTTTCCATCACCTAGCATCTAATTCTCCTTTTAGGTCCATATTTGTATTTTAAGTTTCTATTGTGGTGACACGTTATGATACATAATTCACCATTGAGATTATTGTGTTGCAACCCGGACCCGTTAGTGAGGGTACCGGGGTTTGAGGTCATTCATGCTAGCTTGTCATGCAGAGCAGCACATGCACTTACCTGTTGTTGATTCATGGATAATAAAGTGTGGAAGTCCATTCTGAACACACCGCCTCTGACTCCCGTTCATCAGCTCTTCACTATACAACTTGTTTACGTGCTTTAATGTTAAAAAAACACATGTTTCTCATGTCTGTCTGAATACACCTGTGTTCACCTTCTGTCTGAAACAAGAAGGGCCTGTCTCTTTAAGAGAAATAGTCTGCTCTGATTGGCTCGTTAGAGAATTACTTTACATACTGATGCAAAGCTACATACTTAGTGTATTTGTTATTTATATTTTGGATTGATAACGTCATGTGGTTTGGAAGAAGTGGAAATACTCAAAAGTACCCATAAATAAACTTCAGAATATTACTTGAGCACATGTACTTTGGTACTTTCCACCGCTGCATAATTATCACATTATGGTCTTGCTAAAATATTAGATGTGTAACCTCTTCATAGAAGGGTGCAAAGGCTCAGTGTGTTTGTGTAGTAAGGGTTTTAAATATGCGCACAGTATCCCCCATTAATCAAAGCTTTATGGTTGGTGCAAAAAAAAGCATTTTCTTTCCCTAAACAAGTCATTTTGAATTCAGCACCCTGAATGTTTATTGCCATTGTCTGTGGAATACGCTGCAGCTTTTTTTAATAGCCTGCCCGGTGTTTGCTCATCAATCACGGAGCAGGAGCAGCCCTCGCTCGCTCCACTCTCACGCTAACCGAGTTACAGCGCCACAAAACTAACTCCAAGTTTTGAAATGTGATAAAAGTAATCACATTTCTCCCAGTCGGTAGCCGTACAGATGTGAATCGATGACATTAATTACTGCATCTTATTATGCACCAGAAATGTGTTTTTTGTTCATTCTTATTTATGAAAGAGGGTCTGATAAGTCACCATGGGGGTGTCGGGATTTGGGGAATTGCTGGCGTGGTTTGAATGATCGGGATGAAAGTCATATCCCAAAAAAAGCCCCCTACTCGGTGTGCAAAATGAAACATAGAGGTACGGAAGCCCTGAATGGCCATGCTTCGAATGTTTCACTTCCTCCGTTTGTGTGTGATAACAATTCAATATAAAAACATTTGGGATCACAATATATTCATGGCCTTGTCTCCAAAATAACAAATGTTGCCTCTTCGAGTTAATTAGCTCGAGATGGCGAGATAAAGAACATTTCTCAAGATAATGATATTATAAATTCAAGATCACAAGAAAACAATGTGACATCAATTTCAACGTAATAAGCCTTGGACTTTATCGTAAACAAAATCTTTGTTTATGACTTAATAACGGGTGACCTTGTTTTCAAAGGAAAAGAGGGTTTTAAAGTGTTCTGTACAGTAGCAATACTCAAATTTGTGAAATACTTGTGAAATAATACGTTCAAGATCCCACCTTGGACGTTATTTCGGTATCTCAGGGGAAGACAGAGGTGATTAGTGTAGGAACCGTGGCCATTTAGGGCTTCTGTACACGTGGAATCAACTCTAAAATGTGTGAAATACTTGCAGTAATGACATGATGAATTGAAGAGCTTGAAGAGAACTATTCAGTGTTGTAAATGTGGTACTTTACCTTGTTAGTCTGGGGGGGAAATATCTGAAAATAATGGGAAAACGGGTAAAAAAAGGTTTGAACCATGGACTTTTAAGGCTTCAACTTTCAATACAAAATTAGAGCAATACTTCAAATGGGAAAAAATGATGATAATTCAACATCACAAGGAAACACTATGTCATAAATTCCACCTTATAAGGATAGGATTATACAGTGTCTCGTTATCTCAGTGGAAAAATGTGAAAATATCGAATACAATTCTTTTCATGAGAAAATCATGGACTTTTAGGGCTTCCATACGAAGGAAAATAACAGCCATACTTAAGTGTGTGAAATACTGCTTTGTCATTATCCATGTTTATCAGTTTATAGCGTGGAGAGGAGCCTTCAGGTGGTTCTCAGTCAGTTTTCCTTGACAGATGTGTTCACCAGAGACTTTCCTCCTGGGAAATACACACACACACACACACACACACACACACACACACACACACGTTCAAGTGACAGCATCTGCAGGAAAGAAGACGTGGAAAACCTCCAGGGTCATATGGTGAAATGCAAAGACCCGAGGTGACGGCACTAACTAAGACAGAACTCTTCCTCTCACAGACGAGTGACATTACCGCGGCGAGCCAAGCGAAACTAAAGCCTCTTAATTGTTTGGGTTTCCTTTATTATTCACTCTGAGCGGCTCATATGGAAAACACTTACACTCACTCAAAGACATGTTGTGAAATATGAAAGATAGAGAATTACAGCCCAGCATCGCGACAGTAGACATCCTCGTAGTGTCGCTATCCTCGTTAACATTTCAATAAGGCTCTCGCTCATGACACTTTTCAATACGCTCATCGTCACAAATGAGAAGTTTCTATTTGTTTAGTCGCTCTAAATAATGTATTTCCCCGCTTTGCTGTGACATAAAGGCATGATTGGATTGTCCTGATGACAGAAAAGGTTAATTGAGTACATTGTATTCTCAGAATAACAATACAAATGCGTTTGTTTACCAATGATTTATCTGTACAGACTCATTACAGAGATGGCACTATCTCCTCGTCATCTCTCATTATTTTATTGTTATAAAACAATTAGTACATCTTTACTCAACCCTGAAAACACATTATTGCTTATTCTTCATTCGGAAAATAACCACAATAATGGGCTTACTTCCAGAGGTGGGAAGTAACTCAGTACATTTACTCGTACTTAAGTAACATTTTGAGGTACTTGTATACTGTACTTGAGTATTTAAATACCTCTTTAAATCACAAACAAGTCAAATTGTTTAAATATTTGACAAAAAGTCCATCAAAACGTTGTTTGTCCACAACAGTACAATGTGACTTGATGCAAGAATATTATCTAGAAATGTCACATATATGAATATAATTATATACACACATTGAGGCCATTTTTCTGCACAATGAGTACTTTATACTTTTGTACTTAAGTATGCAGGACTTTTACTTGTAAATTAAGTGTTTTGACAATAATGTATTGGTACTTTTACTCAAGTAAAGTCTCACATATAAATATTATATACACACTTTAAGGCCATTTTCCTGCACAATGAGTACTTTTACTTTTCATACATTAAGTACATTTAGCTGGTAATACTTTTGTACTTAAGTAAGTAAGATTCCGACTGCAGGACTTTTACTTGTAAATTACGTATTTTGACAATAATGTATTGGTACTTTTACTCAAGTAAAGCATCTAAACACTTCTTCCACCACTGTTTACTTCCAAAGTCGTGCATTTTATTAATCAGAAATCTCCGCCCAGAGTGAAAGTGGATTTGTTTGGGAGGCGCTGTTGGAGAGTAAATGCTGTTGATTCATTTTAAGCAGAGGCTCGGGGGGGGCGGGGTGAGGAGTGGACAGGTGAAGAGGTTTCACTCCGCTGAAGGGGCGTCACAGCGGGGGGTATTAATAACACGGGCTAAGATGAGCTGTGGGACGCGGCTGACTCAACATGTGCAAATGCAATTAATGGGTAAGGGAAATCAAGTGAGTGAGCCCGAAATCAAATTACCAATCCGGCCCTCCAACAAATTAGTCGGGTGCCAAAGTTGTAATTGATAGCAAGCCACGAGCATGCTATTGGATCAGACAATATGATCCAGCATGCATCGCCTCTGATGTGATTTGCTGCTGTATTATTGTGATTAAATATTAAACACGGGTGGGTGACAGTGGGCCCCTTGGCATGAAGCCTCATAGGACAATATTAGGGCTGCATTCTGATTGGCTCGACTGCAAACACAACTCTTTCTCACCTGGTGTCTTTGAACGCCCTGAAAAGTAGAATAAAGGTTTTTGTATGTGTTGTTTACTCAATTTAAATAACAACTTAAATACAGAAAGGTCAGCAAATGGGAATATCATAGGACAATATTAGGGGGGGGAAGAGATGCATTCTGATTGGCTCAACAGCAAACACAACTCTTTCTCACCTGGGGGGTGTACTACGAAGCAGGATGTTCTCTTACCCGGCTAACTTCAGGGAAAACTCTGGGTTTCCGGTCCTACGAAGCTGGTTCTCTTCTTAGCGGGCTAGATCTCCATGGTAACTTATGCTGAGCGGCTAACCTGGTCCGGAGCAGGTTAGGTTGCACCGGCTTCGTCGTACAGGCCTCTGGTGTCTTTGAACTGCCGAAAAGTAGAATAAAGGTTTTTGTATTTGTTGTTTACTCAATTTAAATAACTTTTCTACAGAAAGTCAGACAGGTGGGAATATGATATCTTACAATACAATACAGCTTTATTTGTAAAGCACTTTAAAAAGTCCAGACCAAAGAGCTGTACAGTCAAACAAACAAACATCACACAGCACAGCTCACACACCATACAACAAGTACAAGTAAAAACAAAAAGACAATCTAAAAGCAATAAAAGCAACAATCTAAAATATGTCAATATGCTAAGGAGAAGAGGGGGGTTTTATGAATATCTTAAATTGGGTAAAAACTCAGAGCTACATCTCTAAGGATATTCATTCTGTAGTTTTTATATCTGTATATTTACTAAATATGTTAGTTAATACACAGTCTAGTTAGCTCTGTGTCTGTGGTGTGTTGCGTCACTAAAGCCCAGCATGTGTCTTGTTACACAGGAGGATTCAAATGAAGTGCATGTTCGAAAGAAAGGCCTCGTGTCGTTCAAAATGAATAAACTCAGTGTCCCATCTTTAGCCGTTTAACCTGCCGCTGAATACAGAGTGTGCTATCCAGAGAGAGAGAGCAAACTGACGGGTAATGCCACCACATCAATACTTTAGCGGCAGCAGCTCGTGACGTAGCGTGTATTTGTTTGGTTCGTAAATGTGTATACCTATTAAAGGCTCCTCCAGTGAGGCTTTTGATACGACGCTTTCTTCTTCTCTAACGTCGCAGCGGGCTTTTTACATAATGAACGGAGATGCTTTTAATAAAAAATAATGATCAGCTAAAAGTTGGTTTCGAAATCAAACACTCCACCGTGGCTCAGCAAAACGCGTGTCTCAAGGCATCCGCTGCATGCATATGAAATGAGGGTTTTTTCAGATTTGCAAAGCTTCAAACCCCCTTAAACATCAAACCTCCACTTTGTCCTCACGACGGCTGCGACTATATGAGCAGATTCTTTACGATGTGGACAATATTTCACCGGCAGCTATCGGCTTCATAATTCATAACACACTGCATACAATTGGAATATCAATTGGCCCATAGCATATGGAGACAACACAGAATTAAAATTTGATTAATAATTTAACCACTGTTGCAATGCCATGTAATATTGTCTTATTTGCTCTTTTACCTACTTAGAAAGGGCCTTCAGAGTGTAAACACTAATAAAAGAATCTGAGCACTCTGAGTTATTGTGAGGCAGTAGGAAAAGTAATAAAACTTGATCATGTCTTTGTTTTCCCTTTATGATCCTCTCCTGCTAATAATGGCTTATTTGAAAAGTTCATCCTAATTAAATAGTGCATGCGGCACAATATGCAGCCGCTACAATCCATTTGGGTAAACCTGAATTATTATTATTGAGAAACAAAAAATGTAAACTGCACAGTCTTTGCCTTTCTCACTTGAACATCACCGTTCACAAACAGCCAGAGGGGAGCACACATCAAATCCACCCTGACATGTTCATACTGCAGCCCAGCGTGACATTTACAGGGGCTTTTTACTCAGGTGTGAGCAGCTTCTACTCTGCATTCATGCTAACTAACATGCTAACCAACATGCTAACCAACATGCTAACCAACATGCTAACCAACATGCTAACTAACATGCTAACCAACATGCTAACTAACATGCTAACTAACATGCTAACTAACATGCTAACTAACATGCTAACCAACATGCTAACTAACATGCTAACTAACATGCTAACCAACATGCTAACCAACAGGCAAACCAACATGCAAACCAACATGCTAACCAACATGCAAACCAACATGCTAACCAACATGCAAACCAACATGCTAACCAACATGCTAACCAACATGCTAACCAACATGCTAACCAACATGCTAACCAACATGCTAACCAACATGCAAACCAACATGCTAACCAACATGCTAACCAACATGCTAACCAACATGCAAACCAACATGCAAACCAACATGCTAACCAACATGCTAACCAACATGCAAACCAACATGCTAACCAACATGCTAACCAACATGCTAACCAACATGCTAACACGGGGCTTGTTGTTGGACACAATGCTCACCAAATGACTTGAGTCACTAAAAAGGACTTAAACTCGACTTGAAGCAAAAACACATTTGTGACTTCCCTTAGATTTGAACACTAATGACTCACACACACATGTTGAAGCCTTTTGACTTACTTTTCCCAAAAGAATAGACACTGGTGCCGTTTCTCAATCGCGAGGAAACTGGCTTCCAAGCCAATATTTCAAGGATGCTACGTCATCGAGTGCCGCCGAAGGACTGTTCCAATCTCCAGCATACTTGTAATTCCACCACCGAGTCCGCGTCCTTGGTTTGGGGGTAATTTCGAGGCTGCACATGTGTAGACTTTGCGTCCTTCAAATCCCCACAATGCTTTGCGCACGGACCAATTTCCCCAAATCTGTGGCGGAAAATGTAAGGCGGGGCCTCTCATATGACGCACACTTGCACACTTGCTAGCCTGTTCCACTCTTCGTTTTCCGAATGCCAGGAAGGATTCTTGCCTAGCTTCTGAAGCAAGCGACTCGGAAGACATGTGCTACAAAGCAAGCGTACTCGACTTTGAGAAACACCCACTATGTTATTTAATAGGTGCTTCGGTTGTTGAAAGTGGAAAGTGGAGCAGGCTGGACCAGAAAGCAAGACACAAAAGCACTTAACAGAAAACACCTAAATACCTTTATGTTTAAGTTTAATCCAGGTAAGGCGAGGCGAAACCGACTGAACCTTAGAACACGTGATGACAGTGATGACAGACAGGTGGATAAAAACAGGGCGGGGCAAACAATCAAGTAAAATAAATCACAAAGAGTGTCATGTATTATTATTATTATTATTTAGTTTAGGATCTGGGACTCTGCTTGTCTTGTGTCTTTCAAATCAAAGACTTATTCCGGCCCAGAGCGAAACAACATGTGTGTATTGTACGTGTGTTGCTTACATGCCTACCTGAGTGTGTGTGTGTTTTAGTGCGTGTGTGTGTACCTGTCCCCGCTGCGAGCGCCTCCTTTGAAGTGTTTACTCTGCCGAAGCCTTGCTGAGAACACTGGGATGGCAATCTGTGACACCATTGACACCTGGCATGTAAACATTGACAATACGTCGCAGATCAAGCCTCCTGCAGCTCTGCCCTTTCTTCACAGATCTGGCTGCAGACACACTCTGTTCACCCACACCTCCTCTAACTACCTTTGTTTTTACTTTCAATGTGGCCTACTTATCAACTTCTGTTGCAGTTTCTCACACACTGTCGCTCGTTTAAAAAGACCATTGCACCTCGACTAAGCACTCCAACTCTTAAGGTAAACTGTGAGGAAAACTTCTGTTATCAATGCTGAGCCAATGCTCGTGAAAGGAATGGAAGCTGGATTCGCCTTAGTCCAACATTGACATTTATTGAGAGTATATTACGGCCGGAGAATTCACAAGGTATATTCACAACTTCTTCGTGGGACACCAAGCAAACTCTGAAGACAAAGGAGACAGGAACACATCTATACATGAGAAGAGGAGGGCCTTAAAAACGCGGGCTTTCCTTTAATGCAAGCCAGATGTCGAGACAAAGACTCGTTGTATTGCAAACCCACATGAGCCAAGCTTCTCCCCACAGGAAGACAGATGACCTCTTGACCTGTGTCTTCCTGAGAAGTTACACGCAGGATCACATCACAGGCAGGAGTATATGCGGTTTAACGAAAAGCATTACTTTGTGATTAACAGTTTTACAGAAAGACTGAGGACCTCTAAATACACAGATCGGATTAAAATATTCTCTCTCAGAAACAACAGTGAAACATGTTTGACTAGTTCTGCAGTCAAGTTGAAATTGAAAAGGGTCAAATGTCCCTGAAGTACCAACAGAGAAAGTATTCATCCTGCAGAACATTGTTTGAATGAAACATATATTATTAATTACGTTATTAGATTTCTAATCACTGGTGAACAAAGTATTCAGATACCTGTAACAAAACAACAGTGTAAAAAAGTATTGCAAAGTATTATATACAAAATGTCCATAAAATACTTCCAAAAGTACTCTTCCTGCGAGGCAATGCGTTTTGTTACTGACATATTTTTTATTATTAGATTGATTATCATTGGTGGAAAGAAGTATTTAGATTAATCACTTGTACTAAAGTACTTATAATATACAATATAACACTGTGAAAAATCCTCTATAATAAGTAAAAGTCCTACAGGTAAAGGCGTCAGATATACTTTAATGTATGATGTTTTTGGATATGCTGCTATATGTTGCATTTGTACTTAATGTACTGAGTTATATTCCAGGACTTTTGTCAATGCTCATTGTATAAGTTGAAGAACTAGTAATTGATATTCTCTTCACTTTGTTCCCCACCGAGGGGTCAGGCCCTTCTAGACAAATCAGCGGGTTTGTGAGATGAGTCATGGGGTCAAGAAATAAAATAAATCCATCCACAAACATTTGCTTAAATGTTTTCTTTTATCTTTGTTTTTCATTGAGACATAATTGGCCCTCAAAGCAGTCATTAAATGGATGAAGGGAGATTGCAAATATCTATTTGTAGGGTGTCCTTCCTTCCATCCATCTTCTCCCCTTATTCGTGGTCGAGTCTCGGGGTATCAGTTCCAGCAGAGAGCCCCAAACGTTCCTTTCCCCTCATCAACCAGCTCTGACTGGGGGATCCCAAGGTGCTCCCAGGCCAGCGAAGAGATATAATCCCTCCACCTGGTCCTAGGTCTACCCCTTGGTCTCTTCCCAGCTGGACGTGCCTGGAACACCTCCCGAGGGAGGCGCCCAGGTGGCATCCTAACTAGGTGCCCGAACCACCTCAACTGGCTCCTTTCGACGCGAAGGAGGAGCGGCTCAACTCCGAGTCCCTCCCGGATGACCGAACTTCTCACCTTATCCCTAAGGGAGACACCAGCCACCCTGCGGAGAAAACCCATCTCGGCCGCTTGTATCTCGTTCTTTGGGTCATGACCCATCCTTCATGACCATAGGTGAGGGTAAGAAGGGAAATGGCCCGGTAGACAGAGAGCTTTGCCTTCTGGCTCAGCTCCCTTTTCGTCACAACGGTGCGGTAAAGCGACTGCAGTACCGCTCCCCAGATTCTCCGGCCCATCTCACGCTCCATTGTTCCCTCACTCGAGAACAAGACCCAGAGATACTTGAACTCCTTCACTTGGGGTAAGGACTCATTCCCTACTTGGAGTGGACAGTCCATCGGGTGGGTGTCACAAGCTAAAAAGTTGTGTTATATAATATAAGATTATCTAAACAAGTGTGGTTATCATGAAAGCACATTCATCTTCAAATAGCCTGGTAGCTACAGCCGCCAAGTACATGTATAGAAAAGTATCATAACATTAAAAAATGTAGTGTACACATACCTCAACATTGTAGTAACGTTTAGTTACCTCTTCCCTGCAGACTGAAACGGAAACAGTCATCCTCTGTGGTTTTCGTCACCATTCTTAAGGTATTTATTAATGTCATTTTTATTGAAACACTTCCTTTTTGTTGGAGCATCCTCCTCCTGTTAAAAAAGGCTGAATTGATGCTTTTCCATTTCACTGCGGTGAGCCTCACTAAGCACTCGTGTGGTGTCACTTCCTGGACCATAATCTGCCGTCCTTGCTCACAGTGAGGCCCTCTTACGAGAAACAATGTACTTTTTGAGCATAATTTGTCAGCGGAGCCTCGTGCTTCATTATCATATCATCCTGCTTGCCTTTGTTTTGACAGATAGCTTTCATAAGTCACTGGTAAAAACCTTCAGTGGACATTTGGGGTTTTACTGTCACATCGGCTCCATCTGCTCGCTTTGCTGCGGTTTTTATGCTGCGCCATCATTCACCTCCCACAAGCAATAAACTCTTTCCCCCTCTCCCCCTCCTGCAGTGTCTTTTTTATCATTTTCTTTCATGGGAAGAAACAACAGAGCAAGAAAACAGTCGGCAGTGTATTGCTAACAGAGATCTATCTATCGTTAAAGCTCATGCCCTTATTCTCCTCCGCTTTGCATAAAACATATACAGTGAGTGACAAAGACCTCAAAGATCTTCTGAGGAACTTATCCTGATGAGAAAGCTTTATTCTGCAAAGGAAACCTCAAGTTCTGACACCTGCTTTAGAGGAAATATCAAAAAGAGGTGATGGAGGCCTTTATCGCTGATGAATACTTGACATAATGTGTGTTAATTCATCTTATTGCATTTACAGCAGCTATCATGCATCTCTGCGCACAGTGAGGTGATTTATGACCGCGGCCCACGACAGACGTTAGGGATGAGATACAATTGTTTTCCCAAATCAAAATAAATGGGTCACACAAGGTTCTCATATCGTCAGATATTTCGCCCCTGCAATATAGACTGTATAATCGAATCGTGTGAAAGCACAGTCGATTTGAAACAATACATTTGAGCGATGAGGAAACTGTCAAGTCGTGCATCATAGTCGACGTTTCACCTCAGGTTGAAGGCGAGATTACTAGATCTCAATCTCTCTTTAGCTAAATACATCCACGACTAGAATCAATCTTATGTGGATATTTCT
>NW_022991653.1:30000-37848 GCF_902827175.1 Gymnodraco acuticeps
GAAAGGGAGTTCTGTACTGTAGTGGTCCAATTATAGTTCCTGCACACTCATCTGTTTCTGATCATTGTGTCTAGAGCGTTATTAGCCACCAGCCATCCATCATCTGAGTGAAAGCTAAATAAGACACCGATTTGTTATGTGGAATACATCTTTATATAAAAGAGATTATATAAAGATCATCGCAAACCCACACAATAACTTCGATGTTGTAAAATCTGACTTTTTTAAATGTTGTCAGGATTAGAAGTTATTTTATTTTATTGCCACAAAAATATCGTGGATGATTTTCTTGCATAATTAATGATGACTACTTTCGATTAATTATGCGTTTTTTAAATTACATTAATAGCATCTGGTGTCAT
Source organism: Gymnodraco acuticeps (assembly GCF_902827175.1). Lineage (NCBI taxonomy): Eukaryota > Metazoa > Chordata > Actinopteri > Perciformes > Bathydraconidae > Gymnodraco > Gymnodraco acuticeps. Next base: position 30,363 of record NW_022991653.1, read on the forward strand.
TACATGCTGCCATTCAAAATTCTAAATCTTTATTCAAACAGAATCATGACTAAGCGTTGACATATACCAGTCTGTGATTATCAATCCAGATATTTCCCTTGGCTTTAGTCAAAATAATTCATATTTGTTGCGTTTTTCACTCAAAAATGAGGATACATTTCGTGTAAATGAGATCTAATCATCATTAATGGCAGAAACTAAAATAACACTTGTATTAATGAGTTGTAATTAACTTATTTAAAAGGTGCAGCACAGATTTGGTGGTGCTGTATACTACATGTTTGCACAGTTTGACTGTAAGACAACACGAATAACATCAGAATAATGTGTGACTGCGTGTGCAAACAGAAAGCCATCATTAGTACATAGCGCCAGATGGCAATAAAATGCAAATTTGCCAATTAAAGCGGATTCATTAGCGGCTAATTGATGGTGTCCCGGGGTAAACGTGTGCAGCGCGCTGGTCGTGTGTCCGAGCCTCTGAGAGGAGACGGTGTGTAAAGAGACAGCTCTGATAAATACTCGTATTCTGGCTGTGTCTGCACTCCACATGGAGAACATTAGATGTGTTGATTCAGTGACAGCAGACACACTGAGAGGAAGAGGAGGTGAGAGGTGAGACGAGCTTTAAACAAGATGTGTGTGTCCATCAATCTCTGCTGCTTGGTGTCAGTGGCAGCTTTATGAAAGTCTCAGAATAACATGGAGTCCCGTAAAACATGTGGGGGAGGAAGATAGGAGTACATACACAAGTATTTATAACTAAACTGTGAATACTTCTACCACCTGATGGTGTGCAGGGTTGAGTGCATCTCTTTACAACATTGGTGAACTTCATTTCATTATGTAGTTGTTTATTTTGCAGTAGCCTTGTTGTTAATATTTACATTGTTTGTGAATCAAGTATTTAAATTACTTAGCGACACTTTTTCCGAACAGTGCTCAAGTCAAGTTTTTGCAAGCATGGGACTTTTCTTTCAATTGTTTTTATATGTATCTTAGAAGGATGTAACGAAACCAAAAACTCACGGTACGATATTTATCGCGATATTGAAAAATAAAGAAAAAAATGTGAATATTTATTAAATAATAAATCTGATTTGTACAGCATTGTAGTAGATAGTAGTATTTTAAAGTTTCAACAATATAATAATCAGACCCTGCAATAGAATAAATCAAGTTTCACTTTAGTTTTTCAAGTAACTCTAACTCACTCTCTCTCTCACTCACTCACTCTCTCTCTCTCTCTCTCTCACTCTCTCACTCACTCTCTCACTCTCTCACTCACTCACTCTCTCACTCTCTCTCTCTCTCTCACTCACTCACTCACTCACTCACTCTCTCTCTCTCTCACTCACTCACTCTCTCTCTCTCACTCACTCTCTCTCTCTCACTCACTCACTCACTCACTCACTCACTCTCTCTCTCTCACTCACTCACTCTCTCTCTCACTCTCTCACTCACTCACTCTCTCTCTCTCTCGCTCTCTCACTCGCTCACTCGCTCGCTCACTCGCTCACTCACTCACTGTCACTCTCTCACTCACTCACTCGCTCACTCACTCACTCGCTCACTCGCTCACTCGCTCTCTCTCTCACTCTCTCACTCACTCGCTCACTCACTCGCTCTCTCGCTCACTCGCTCACTCACTCACTCGCTCACTCGCTCACTCACTCACTCACTGTCACTCTCTCACTCACTCACTCGCTCGCTCGCTCACTCACTCACTCTCTTGCTCACTCACTCACTCGCTCACTCACTTACTCACTCTCTCACTCACTCACTCGCTCACTCACTTACTCACTCTCTCACTCACTCACTCTCTCTCTCTCTCACTCACTCACTCTCTCTCTCTCTCACTCACTCACTCACTCACTCACTCGCTCTCTCGCTCTCTCACTCACTCGCTCACTCGCTCACTCACTCACTCACTGTCACTCTCTCACTCACTCACTCACTCACTCGCTCACTCACTCACTCACTCTCTCGCTCTCTCACTCACTCACTCACTCACTCACTCACTCACTCACTGTCACTCGCTCACTCTCTCTCTCTCACTCGCTCACTCGCTCACTCACTCTCTCTCTCTCTCACTCACTCACTCTCTCTCTCTCACTCTCTCACTCACTCACTCTCTCTCTCTCTCACTCTCTCACTCACTCACTCACTCTCTCACTCACTCACTCACTCACTCACTCACTCACTCACACTCTCTCTCTCTCTCTCTCTCTCTCTCTCTCTCTCACTCACTCTCTCACTCACTCACTCACTCACTCACTCAGCGTCATCAAGGTTATCTTTCAGGAATATGAGCATGTCCACATTTCCAGGTAGAAGCTGGGATGTTTGGGCGTTTGTAAAATCCCCTGCTGTGGAAACAACTCTCTTGCTTGGTACTGATGTTGCTGGGACAGAGAGATATGCTTTGGCCATGGGTGACAGCAGTGGGTCAAACTGTGCATTGCCTCTCCACCACTTCAAACACAATACAGTTGTTGCCAAGAAGGTGAGGCTTATTGACAGAGATATAAATATACTGTTGGTACTTGTCCATGTCTCTAGGTGTGTACATGTAGCCCTGTAAATACGATGTCCTTTTGTGTTCTGTTGTTTTCTGTTCATGTTGTAACCTACTTGCTGCCATGGTGGACAGGTCTCCCTTGAAAAAGAGATTGATGATCTCAATGGGACCATCTGGTTAAATAAAGGTTTAAAATGTAATTATTATTAAAAAATATATATTATATATGGTATATTTTGTCAGTCTCACGACGGTATTGAGACATTTATTTACCGCGATATTCGATATATCGTTACATCCCTAGGATCTTATATTATATATGTTGTATCATTGCTGTGGTTCCACTTCTTCCAGTTTGAGATAATTGCCAGCTACCAAAGCTTAGAGATGGAGAAACATTTGGTGTTACGATAAAAGCAATCGAGACAAAGTACTACGTTATTTCTTATGCCCTCTTTAGTTAGTTAGATTAACTATCATTTGCTTTTTCTATTGCTTATTTGCTCAAAATGTTAAAATGCACAAAACATTTAGATTGAAACGATGCTTATGAGCCCAGATTTGTGTGAGTTTTTGCACCAAAATGTCCCGTATACTTTCTAAAGGAAGCATATGTCTTGCAGGTGTTTTGCTCATGTGTGAAGGAACCGTTTTGAACGCCGCATCAGCACACATGATAGCATCCCTTGAGATTTCTTACCTTAGCTACACGGCACTAAATGCAAAATTCCACCTTTTTTTCGTGTGACTAAAGATACTTGTTGGCGGTGTTACGGTAGATTTCACTTGGCTGTCGCTCCACCACCTGCATTGTTGTGTTATGACACTTCAAACAGCTGGAGTGCACTTTACGTCGTGAAGCCTCGGGAAGAAATTACCAATCAACAGGCAGGGCAGCTGAGGCCTGAAGGCTGCTGAGGAGGCTGTGTGACGGCAGGGTTGCCAGTTTGACTCCCAACACCATCTGGGATTAACATGGAGGGGAGGGGGATGAATCAGAGGTCCCCCCCCCTCAATAACTGCTGAAGTGCCCTTATGAGAGGCAGTGTGCATGCATAAGATCCAGTGTTTGTGGCGACTTCCACTCAATGAGACTGTGTGAACCCCTCAGATAGGATGATAGGGAACATGCTTTTTCTTAGTTTTCTTGGTATGAAGTCTAAGAAATATGAATACCTGGTGGTAGAAGGAACATGTCTACTTATAAAGCACAAGTTGGGATCCTATGATGATGGTTTATTCAACTAAGAGCCACAACTTCATCCATGAGACCCAGTTTTTTACATTTTAAATACATAATTTTGTCACAAAACTGTCATCAGCTTCTATGTTTTTCCTCTTCGTCTACTGTATGTTTAGATTAAGATTAAACAAGATTGCTGTCCTTTGTAACCCACTCAAATAATGCAGTGAGTTTTTCACCCTGTAATAACCAGCAACTCCCACTCGGGGCAGTGCTGGGGCAGCAGAGTCTGCATATGAGGAGAGGAAGAGCAGGCCAGGTGTGGTTGTTAATGAGGCTCAATGAGTGGCAGCTGAGTGGGGGCCCTGTGTTTGTAAGAGTGTGGCCCTGTGTTTGTAAGAGTGTGGCCCCTGTGTTTGTAAGAGTGTGGGCTCTGTGTTTGTAAGAGTGTGGCCCTGTGTTTGTAAGAGTGTGGCCCTGTGTTTGTAAGAGTGTGGCCCCTGTGTTTGTAAGAGTGTGGCCCTGTGTTTGTAAGAGTGTGGCCCTGTGTTTGTAAGAGTGTGGCCCTGTGTTTGTAAGAGTGTGGGCCCTGTGTTTGTAAGAGTGTGGGCCCTGTGTTTGTAAGAGTGCGGGCCCTGTGTTTGTAAGAGTGTGGGCCCTGTGTTTGTAAGAGTGGGGGCCCTGTGTTTGTAAGAGTGTGGCCCTGTGTTTGTAAGAGTGTGGGCCCTGTGTTTGTAAGAGTGTGGGCCCTGTGTTTGTAAGAGTGGGGGCCCTGTGTTTGTAAGAGTGGGGGCCCTGTGTTTGTAAGAGTGTGGGCCCTGTGTTTGTAAGAGTGTGGGCCCTGTGTTTGTAAGAGTGTGGCCCTGTGTTTGTAAGAGTGTGGGCCCTGTGTTTGTAAGAGTGTGGCCCTGTGTTTGTAAGAGTGTGGCCCTGTGTTTGTAAGAGTGTGGGCCCTGTGTTTGTAAGAGTGGGGGCCCTGTGTTTGTAAGAGTGTGGGCCCTGTGTTTGTAAGAGTGTGGGCCCTGTGTTTGTAAGAGTGTGGCCCTGTGTTTGTAAGAGTGTGGGCCCTGTGTTTGTAAGAGTGTGGGCCCTGTGTTTGTAAGAGTGTGGGCCCTGTGTTTGTAAGAGTGTGGCCCTGTGTTTGTAAGAGTGTGGGCCCTGTGTTTGTAAGAGTGTGGCCCTGTGTTTGTAAGAGTATGGGCCCTGTGTTTGTAAGAGTGCGGGCCCTGTGTTTGTAAGAGTGCGGGCCCTGTGTTTGTAAGAGTGCGGGCCCTGTGTTTGTAAGAGTGCGGGCCCTGTGTTTGTAAGAGTGCGGGCCCTGTGTTTGTAAGAGTGCGGGCCCTGTGTTTGTAAGAGTGCGGGCCCTGTGTTTGTAAGAGTGCGGGCCCTGTGTTTGTAAGAGTGCGGGCCCTGTGTTTGTAAGAGTGTGGGCCCTGTGTTTGTAAGAGTGTGGCCCTGTGTTTGTAAGAGTGTGGCCCTGTGTTTGTAAGAGTGTGGGCCCTGTGTTTGTAAGAGTGTGGGCCCTGTGTTTGTAAGAGTGTGGGCCCTGTGTTTGTAAGAGTGTGGGCCCTGTGTTTGTAAGAGTGTGGGCCCTGTGTTTGTAAGAGTGTGGGCCCTGTGTTTGTAAGAGTGTGGGCCCTGTGTTTGTAAGAGTGTGGGCCCTGTGTTTGTAAGAGTGTGGGCCCTGTGTTTGTAAGAGTGTGGGCCCTGTGTTTGTAAGAGTGTGGCCCTGTGTTTGTAAGAGTGTGGCCCTGTGTTTGTAAGAGTGTGGCCCTGTGTTTGTAAGAGTGTGGCCCTGTGTTTGTAAGAGTGTGGCCCTGTGTTTGTAAGAGTGTGGCCCTGTGTTTGTAAGAGTGTGGCCCTGTGTTTGTAAGAGTGTGGCCCTGTGTTTGTAAGAGTGTGGGCCCTGTGTTGTAAGAGTGTGGGCCCTGTGTTTGTAAGAGTGCGGGCCCTGTGTTTGTAAGAGTGTGGGCCCTGTGTTTGTAAGAGTGTGGGCCCTGTGTTTGTAAGAGTGCGGGCCCTGTGTTTGTAAGAGTGTGGGCCCTGTGTTTGTAAGAGTGCGGGCCCTGTGTTTGTAAGAGTGCGGGCCCTGTGTTTGTAAGAGTGTGGGCCCTGTGTTTGTAAGAGTGTGGCCCTGTGTTTGTAAGAGTGTGGCCCTGTGTTTGTAAGAGTGTGGCCCTGTGTTTGTAAGAGTGTGGGCCCTGTGTTTGTAAGAGTGTGGCCCTGTGTTTGTAAGAGTGTGGCCCTGTGTTTGTAAGAGTGTGGGCCCTGTGTTTGTAAGAGTGCGGGCCCTGTGTTTGTAAGAGTGCGGGCCCTGTGTTTGTAAGAGTGCGGGCCCTGTGTTTGTAAGAGTGTGGCCCTGTGTTTGTAAGAGTGCGGGCCCTGTGTTTGTAAGAGTGCGGGCCCTGTGTTTGTAAGAGTGCGGGCCCTGTGTTTGTAAGAGTGCGGGCCCTGTGTTTGTAAGAGTGCGGGCCCTGTGTTTGTAAGAGTGCGGGCCCTGTGTTTGTAAGAGTGCGGGCCCTGTGTTTGTAAGAGTGCGGCCCTGTGTTTGTAAGAGTGCGGGCCTGTGTTTGTAAGAGTGCGGGCCCTGTGTTTGTAAGAGTGTGGCCCTGTGTTTGTAAGAGTGCGGGCCCTGTGTTTGTAAGACTGTGGGCCCTGTGTTTGTAAGAGTGTGGGCCCTGTGTTTGTAAGAGTGTGGGCCCTGTGTTTGTAAGAGTGTGGGCCCTGTGTTTGTAAGAGTGTGGGCCCTGTGTTTGTAAGAGTGTGGGCCCTGTGTTTGTAAGAGTGTGGGCCCTGTGTTTGTAAGAGTGTGGGCCCTGTGTTTGTAAGAGTGTGGGCAGTGTTCGAATTGTTGGAGGATGTGCTTTTTTGATGCTGCGGGGAACCAGGAACTAGCAGAACCGACGAAAGTTTTTGTAGCTGCAGTTGTTGTCTTCTACTCACCAGAGAAAGGATTCTAAAGGATTCTACTCACCAGCAAAAGGACTGATGGTCATTGGATTACCAGAGAGAGAGAAACTACAGACTACCCGGGTTCGATTAATGTTGTTTTGTCCATGATAGCAGATTGGGTTTCACTGGGGTGGATGAGGGGTTTGTGAAAGTGTTGTATGAATGTTTAATAAAATGCCGGCTATATTAATTTGATATTGTTTTGTCTATTTATATAATCTTCTACTCCTCATTGAAAGCAACCTAGTACATAGAAGTGTTACACCTTGTTTTCCTATCGAACAATGATTCCCGCAGGATCATTTCCATATTTGGGGAGTAATTGTGTTCAAGTCAAACTAATGTCTTGTTTATTTTTGAGGGATACATCAAAGTTTTGGAGCTTTAATCACATTCCTCTGCATTGAAATGCATGCTTTGTACATGATGGGCAGTGAGCATGCATAATATCTAGTGTTTGCACTCAATGGGACTGTGTGAACACCTCAGACAGATGATAGGGAACATGCTTTTTCTTAGTTGGTATGAATGTAACAAATATAAATACCTGGTGTTAGAAGGGACACGTCTTCTTACATTTGCACAAAACCAGGAGATTATGTCGATACTTTTTGCAAACACTCTCCAAAACTTGACCCATGAGATGAGACAGGTTCAACTGGTTTATAAAAGATGTGGAGTGTTCGCAATCTTTTTCTATAAAGACTGATCCGTTATTAAAACAAAATGACTGTTCTTGTTTTCCTATCAGACAAGGATTACCGTTGGATCTTTGCTTTGCATATGTGGGTAATAATTGATAGTCAGTAAGAAATAAACTATTTCTTGTT
>NW_022991654.1:0-107243 GCF_902827175.1 Gymnodraco acuticeps
AGACCCAAAACTTCCATCCTGAGCAAAAAGAGCCCCGAAGCGAAGCTCAAATGATTGTTTTTCTTGAGGTAAAGCAACATGGCTTCAGAATCTTTTGGGTTCTCTTCTACTCATTGTTTTGCTGTGGTCATTTCTTACATTAAGGGAACACTTTAACTGATATTACTGCTTTTTCAAAGTGTGTTTGTGTTTGTGGTTAAAGGAGGTAGTTTGAGTTTCGAAATTAGAGTAGGGAGGAGAGGATGGGCGTGTGCATGAGAGGAGTGTGGGTTCTGCAGAGAGTGAGGGAAAGAGAGAAGAGGGAGGGAAAGAGTGAGAGAGATGCTGAGCGTTTGCCAAAGAAAACAGTTTTACTTGTTTGGATGCCAGGGGAGTTCAGAAACCATGCGATTTCCATCTGAAAAGACGGCTCTCGTGATCTCTCTTTCTCCCTCTCATTCACTGTCTCGCTCTCCCAGACTCTGTGTACAATTATCTGATAGAACATTGAGGTTTTCCTGCTACAATTTACGCGACCAAACCAAATGTGTTCTGTCCAATATTCAGTTTAACTCAGATTGGCCTAACTCCACACAGCTAAAAATATCAAACCAGAAATGTGCTTGTATTTATATACAGAGGATATTGCTCAACACGAGTAAAGGCCCTGACCAGGGGCGTCGCCTGGGGTAGGCATCCGGGGCTTTAGCCCCGGATGTTTTTTCTTTAGCCCCGGACAAATTCTCCCTCAATAATATAATACATTAACCGTACTTTACCTAGAGGACGGCAGGATTGTAATTTCCCGTATTCAGTGAATGCAACAGAGGCAAGACACCATCAGACCAATCAGAGAGTTGCATGGAAATAAACGTGTTTTATTGGCTGACAGGTACGTACCTCTCCTCTGTGACAGTGTTTGAACTTTCAGCCGCGGACGCGGAGTTTCTGAAGATGGACATTAGACATTTTTTTAATAAAACGGCAATTCTCAAGTGGTGGCTCACACAACAACCCCAGAGCCACCACTTGAGCCAGGTATGTACATGTCAGTAAACTTACAAGTTATGTCAACATGTAAGCAAAGCATAAATTATAGCTACGTTGACGTTACTTTGAATCGCGGGGGTAAGCTAAACCGTTAGCAAGTAGCTATAGCTAGCCAGATATATTAAATAAACACTTTGTCATTCAATCTAAATGTTGTGTTTTTTAGCATTACCTGGTGATTTCAAAGAAAGCTGTTGACTTACATGTCAGTGTTCGACATGAAGCTAGAAGCTACAGTACACAGTTGATCCTGAGTCCTGTCAGTTAAAGTGTTTCATAGTTAGCATAGCTAAGCATCAACCTAGCACTGAAATATATATGGATGTTATGTGACAGTATTTCTGAGAAAAAGTCAGCTGAAATGGTGGCATAGTTGCCACTGCTTTACGTGTCAACAGCATGTTTGAACGTATTTGCAGCAGTAAATGTGGCTGTTTGGCCACTGACGTTGCCATAACAACACCTGCATTTAAATGTGCAACCTCTTTTTATGACAGATTTTTGCATGAAAATATAATTCTTCTGATTGATATTTCCTATTGACAGCTAGTTTCTATGTGAACATTATGAGATGGACAGCCAGCTAACAGCTTTATATACAAATTTCAGATCAAAGCTAATCCAGTGGGGCTCCTGAAAGGGGGAAGGGACACTATGCTCCCAAATATTAAGCCTTGACCCCCATCTTAAAATTGATATGATCAAAAATGATCTGCATTGTTGGAGGCCTTTTTTCCTCATTATCATCTCAAATTGTACAGCTTTCCTTAGTGTTGAATCCAGAAAGATGACTATATTAGAGTATTAAGTGAAAATGACTATATTAAAGTGTTAAGTGAATATATTAAGTGAATTACTCAAACTGCATTTGTATAGGAATGATTCTGTCCTATTGGCAGATAAATACTCTTAATAGTGATATCTACAAGAGGTTTCCAATGTAAATTTAACTATTTTCAATTGGTTAGTATTACATTTTGTGAGAGTGTGGTGACACTCATTTTAATGAAGACACATTTGTGTATCTTGAAATTCATTTATTTGACAGAGCTGGAAACTGATTGACTTACATACTTGTTTGTGTTTACCTACACAGTCATCACAGATGAGCCAAACAGAGTAGAGGATGAAGAAAGGAGAACAGGAGAAAGGGACACACAAGAAGGAGATACAACAGACAAGAATGACAATGGAGACAACAATGAACAGGAACACCAGAACAGACAAGAGTCAATGGGTAACATGAATGATTTAGGGACTGCAGATACAGGGCCAAGGCAAGTGAGACATCACTGCTTTCCATCCAGCATGTTTGGCCAGCAAAAGAGATCATTTCAACCGCAAACAGCAAGTGATGAGGGATTATTATTTCCTCCTTCCATCCCTTTTTTCTGTTTAATCTGATTACTAACAACTTCTAATAATTTGACATAGTTTATGATTTAATTGGAAAATGAAGTGTTTTTAAATAATAAACCCGTTTCTGATTCTTTGATTTCTTTTTGACATATGGGTGTTGAGAGATGTATCCATATCTCTTAATGTTGCTCTCAAAGTGCACAAGATTGATGCTTTTAACTTCAATATTTAAAAAAAGTCTTCCTGGGGGACCCCAGAGGAGGTGAGTTCCCCCCAAAAGAGCACTTTATCTCTGCTTATGTAACTCCGGTGTAGTGTCCCCTCGGCAACAGATCACTCAGAGCTGGTGATTACTTTCCTGCATTTCAATGGACAGCATATAAAAAGGACACGTGAGCTGCATTGCTTAAAGGCCCTGTCACACTGTCCCGAAATTGACACCCGATGGACACACGATAAAGGAAATGTTCAAATTCGGCTGTGATCGTAGCAACATCGGGCCATTCGTGAGGGCATCTAAGCCATCGTATGACCGCCGGTGGAGTTTCTCAGGCTCCGGCAGCAACTTCGTGAGCGGCAACTTCGTAAGGCACTCGTGAGGGCATCTTGTCAAATCGTGTCATCTTCGTGTTATCATCGGTGCATTCACCCTCACTCTGATCGGGGCGAATGCCCGATGGCACCGATGATAACAAGATGCCCTCACGATGGCCTTACGAAGGGCAAAATTGACACACGAATTCAACACGAAAATGAACCTTCGCAAGGTCCTTCGGCAATTTTTTGGCATGCCAAAGATTTTGCCACCGCTCACGAAGTTGCTGCCGGAGCCTGAGAAACTCCACCGGCGGTCATATGATGGCTTAAGATGCCCTCACGAATGGCCCGATGTTGCTACGATCACAGCCGAATTTGAACATTTCCTTTATCGTGTGTCCATCGGGTTGTTTTATTGCACAACAAAATCATGTAAATATATTATGTAAATAACCCAATTTGTGTTCTGTGAAACTAAAAAGGATATAATATATTATTTTGAAGGACAGTTGACAGGAAGTTGTTGTTGTTATGGAAACAACATTACGGAGAAAACGTAATATTTTCTACATATAACGACGGATAAAGTAAAGAACAAAGTCTGAAGATATCAGTACAGTATCATAGTACTGTAACATAATTGTTTTTGGTACTTTCATTGCAGTTGTATGTCTTAAATGTAATGTAAATGTTGCCTTCGTGTGTGGTTCGGGGCCATCTTCGTGCGAAATTCACAATTCCATATTCGTGTGTCCATCGGGTGTCAATTTCGGGACAGTGTGACAGGGCCTTAAGAGATCCTCTCATGCTATCTCTTTTACAAAATAAGTGTCCAGTCAACAACAAAACATCAGTGATCGTATAGTGGTAGTATATTCACAAGCAATGTGAAACATTAAACGTATACAAACTCATATAAAACTCACATACCTGCGTTGATCTCCTGGAGTGTCTCTACTCTTTCTTCTCCACATCTCTTGTCCACCATCAGAGATTGCAAACATTTCAGAAACAGCTAGAGGTAGGAGACAAACAACTTGTTCGCTGGGCATGTCAAAAACCTCCCTGCTTTGATCAAGACTTTAGGGAGCCTTTCAGCCCCTCTAGCAAAGGGACTGGAAAGCAAGCTTTGAAAATGCAGTACCATCTACATGCTGTCATGTTCCAGACACTGCTCTCAACCACTCAGGGCCTGCACAAATACCTGCAGAAAGAAACACTTGACTTGGTGCAGGCAGTAGATTACAAAACAGCAGTTGAGAACACACTGAAAAGTTACCAAAGTAACGAGAAAGCACATGAGGTCTATGACAAGACCAAGGCCCTGTGCAATGATCTTGATATTCCCGAAACTGTGACACAGAGGAAGAAGCATAGAAACATGGAAGACTTTGTAGTCGAGGCATCATGTGGAGCAAATGTGAAACATTACACATAAATAAACTGGTGAACAAAACTCACATACCTGCATTTCAATGGACAGCATAAAAGGACACGTGAGCTGGGTTCTGGTGCTCAGATTAGCTATTGATGATCACGTTGATAAATCATAAAACAAATAGCCAATCACACAAAAACATGTTGCTGTGTCTGTGAGCATTAAACAATTAACATTACACTAAACAAACACAACAGTACGTTATTGTCCTTATAAAATAAAAACATACATTTTGTCCACCGAGATAATACAGGCACCTTACCCTCAAGAGATCCTCACGTGCTATGAGAATCTCCCACAATGCATTGCCGTAACAAAGCTAATGCAGGCACACGTTTGTGACACCAGATGGCGCAATTGTGTATGTGCGTGTGGAGAGTCTTGCAGTAGAAAATTCGACTGTAGCGCCGCCACTGTGGGCTAAGCCCCGAATGTTTCCAGGTCCAGGCGACGCCCTTGGCCCTGACACACCTACCCGATTTGGGTGTCAGAGGCCGTCAGAGGCAGTTCGGCATTCGCCGCGCCCTACTCAGGTTGGTGTGTCCCGCACAAGCCCCCAGGAAGTGCGCCGGAGTCTGATGAGAATATTCGTGCTGGTCAAACGGCGGTACTACACTTCCTTTTGGTTGCTGGGCCCGGAAACACTTTTTCCCATTGACTTACATTGGGAAAGAGTGGTCTGTAACTCGTTGGATAATTTTTTTAAACTAAATAAACTACCCAGTATGAACGTTTGTATAGCCCTTATTAAAAACATTCGTTCCTCAAGTTGTAAAAATGTGCTAATAACGTTATTCTGAGAGTTATTTCCCTCGGCATTATGAACGCGCATCTAACCCACGGGACCGCGCCGCCCGGCACGTTCAAGTTACGTGTTCAGTACTACATGAGTTTCTCTTTACCCATGGATGCACAATAACAACGGACCGTCACCATATCGCCTTACTGCCAGCCCACGGAGCTGTAATAATGGATATATTGCACATGTTTGCTGTAATTCATCATTTGTAAAATATTATACTACATGGGCTGTATGATGTAAATCTTGTACCGTAAATGTTGTATTAAATAAAGTTAATATTACCGACGTAGATTAACGTTCCTGTAGCTTCTTATTGCACTTGCAATTGTTTTAGTTACTTGTGGGCGACTTAACATGAATAATCACTGTTACTATCCTTTTACTCCATCACATTTAAAAAGAAATAGGCTATTGTTATTTTAACTCCACCACAGTAATCCATCATCAGCTTTACTTTTTAGATAAAGTTTTAACTCACAATTGATCATAACAGGCTTCAACATATAGGCTACATTTTTATATATTACAAAATGGTTTCATGTACAACCCACACAAGTATCATGCTAAATGAAGCTCTGTTGCTTGGATATCACTAGATCCTGATGTCAGCGTAATATAAAAGTACATAACGATTGATGTGTAACTTAGCATAATTTACTAGCTAGCCGCTAGCTGCTAACTGCCGCCTCGTTAATATAAATCCAGTACCATGCTGTCATGAACGCGTGGTGCTGTTACGTGTATGCAAATTCACGTGCTTAATGTGAACGAGCCTTTTGGGCGGCGTGGTTAAAGTTGCGCATGCTCTATGAGTGCACATACGGGTACTTCTCAGGCATGCCGGGTAATCTGTGACGTTTCGCCAAGTTGGGCCATTTTGTTATCATGCGCTATTGAGCAACTCTCATAGGAATGAATGAGGCCCCGCCTCCCACGCTGTATCCAGTTCTTATTATACATCCATGGTCCCGCACCGTCGTTGCTTTACGGCACATTTCACACCTGGCCGCGGCCAAAGAAATCACTCTGATTGGTTGTTGCCCCTTTTGAATGACAAATACACACACCGCTGCCTGCTGGTAAGGACAGTTATTGCCACTCGTCGACTGAAGTATTTGCGGTGTGTTCGTAGTCGGGCGGAGATGGGTCTGGCTGCAGACCGCAGCAAGGAGGCGGATCGTATAGGGGCGGATCGTATAGGGGCAGATCCTATAGGGGCGTTCCTAACTTTTTTATCCAATAGAATAATGACACTCAGCAGAAATACATACTGTAGGTGGCAGTAATGCAATTTAAGGGATTCCAGCTGCTTTTATAAATCCTCGCAGAATAAGTCATTCGTTCTTTCACGATGGCCGAACAACAAGTTGAAACGGCGTAATAGTATTTTCCAGAGATGCATGTTTATATTTATTGTAATGTCATTTTTCTTAACACACAATTCTCGTTATCAAAGTACAACATCGACTGTCCAACCTCGTTAAGCGTTAATAAAGTAAATAATAGTTGTATGTGGTAAAAATGTTTGTGGTATTACATGCTAACTTAGCATGATGCTATAAACACGTTGGCCTATAGTCCCGTTTGCAACCAGGCCTATTCTACTGTTGTAATAACGTTAAGCTTAGATAGGTCAATAGATTATCAGGCTCGGTAACAATACTGATTTGTGTTACCAAAACTGATCATCTAATTGACCTAAGGTTAGCGTATATGCTGTGATGCTAACCAGCACTTAGCATGATGCTAGTGTACTGTTGTATTATCTTGGAAATATAAGTAGGCCTGCCCTACATACTGTAACTTAATCAAATAATATGGTATGGATTCGGATAGACAACATGGCTAGCTTGGTTGGTTGAATTGAGTAATAAGATGTGCGGTACTGATTAAGGTTGTAACTGTAACAGTTTGTAACTACTAGTTGTAATGAACCAGACGAGAGACGGGCGCATCCTTTCAGTAAATGTCGGCTGCTAATCAATATGTAAAAATAACACTTCGGATGTGTCTTCTATAATTATGTAACATTAGTTATGGCATCATCAGAAAAGATGAGCTGGCAGATTCTGCAGCATTGACTGTTTCTATGATGCTGGAGGCACCTTCCAAGAATAAAATGTTTGTTTAATAAAGACTTTCCACTTTGTATGTACTGTATATATATATTTTTTTTTAATTAATCTTACCACCAGACACAACATGAACAAATGAATGATACACATCAGGACAGTAACTTAAACTTCAGTATTGTAGGTGTACAGAAACCTCTACTCATGTTGTTAAATGATATACAGCAATATCTTCCATAAAACGTAGTTGATTGATTTGAATAATAATTACTACCACTGCACAAACAGTGAAAAATGATATGCCTACAATTTATGAATTTGTCTTCTCTGTGGGTTGTATACTCTTCATTCTTTATGCAAATTAAATATAATTATTATTTTTCAAAGTTCGTTTATGATTCATTCAAAGCATTAAAATAAATGAGAAACAGAGAGCGTCATATACCTTTAAGAAATACGTGGGGGCGGGGTTCATAACCCTTTAGGAAACGCCCCTATACGGATCGTATAGGGGCGTTTCCTAAAGGGTTATGAAGGCCCCTATACGATCCGCCTCCTTGCTGCGGTCTGCAGCCAGACTCTATTGGGCGGGCGGCGTAGCCGATGCAGTCGACGTAGCGGACGTAAAAGTCGGGACGCCTTCCGTAC
The DNA here is from genome assembly GCF_902827175.1 of Gymnodraco acuticeps. Classification (NCBI taxonomy): domain Eukaryota; kingdom Metazoa; phylum Chordata; class Actinopteri; order Perciformes; family Bathydraconidae; genus Gymnodraco; species Gymnodraco acuticeps. The sequence goes on from NW_022991654.1 coordinate 7,886, forward strand.
GCGCTCTTTGGTCTCAGGTTGGTGTGTAGCGGCCTTAATAGAGGGTTCTTGTTTTGTAACCACTACGGGTTCCCAAAAAATCTAAACTTAGTGGGATTTGTCTCAATCAAAACTCTAGCAGGCAATTTTGTTAATGAAATTGATTATAATGTATTCTATCTGGAAAAATACCAAACATGGTGTTGAGACAAATGGAACACCACGTTTGTGTGTGCGTCTGTGTGCAAAATCTGAATAGTAACCAGAAATACATTTATTTTTTTCAAAAACAATCTCTTCAAAGCACTTTGCAAAGTGATCGATAAGGTCAATAGAGAAACCTTCAACCTGGATCAGGATGAAATTGGAGGGGATTTAAAGTAATGTACAGATTTAGCCTGCACACGCTCATCACAACAGGTTGCCTCATTGTCTGCGAGGCCTGATGGGAAAAGCCTGATGTTGTTTTTAATCTCGGTTTAAGCACAGCCAGTAGGCATCGTGAGCCAGGCTCATCTGAGCTTTAGGTGTCTGTGATCCTATCTTAGCACCAGGTGCATTCATGTTTTAAAAGGCATCAGCTAAATCTTAAAATCATTTCTGAGAGTATCAGGTAACTTGTGCAAACATGCAAAAATTAGAGTAATATTATCTCATTTCCGTCAGGGTTATCATGCGCACCATTGTAATATCAGATCCAGTCTCCCATCTTTAGTGTCCCAGTATAATGCGACAAAATGAGATCTTGAGATGCACAGGAGAAAAGCAAATGAGATAAAAGCACCTTGTTCGCCGCCATTGCAACTCCTAGCATCTTATTAACCAGAACCTGAGTGAATTACTTAAATATCTGTTTTTATTGGCTCTCTCTATGTCTTCTTGCTCTGTAGTTACAGAATGCACTGGTGTTTGCTTTGTTCAAGGCTTGAAAACCACCTCAGTTGATTGTACTGAACTTCTAATCTCAGTGACAGTTGATTATTCATGGCCCAACCCACCCTGCTGCTAGCTCAGCTTTAGATGTATTGCACATACACTAATCAAAGGCCTCTTTTTGTCAATACAGCCACATCGAGTTCTGCCCCTGTTCATCAGACACGTTCTGGCTCCTGAGAAAGCGACCACCTGTGATGCTGCAGGAGTGGAATTGTGTGTTTACATTTATATGCAAATTGGTTCTTTAATTAAGCGTGTTGAGTTGAGTGTGTGCGGGGCAATACTTAACTATGGATTAGTAGACGGTCAGCCTCAATGCACTGCGATCTTTTGCCAAATCACTGGACCGGGACAAAGTTTGTATTTGCACATTGTTGTGATCTCAATTCAGGATTTACATTAAATTTAACAGCAAAATACTTCAGAGCTACTAACGTTCATTGTGGCATGCTAATTACAACATCAAGAAGTGAAAGATAAAAAGCTTTCAGTTTAAAGTTTATCCAAATAACGTATTTGACACCCGAGAAGTTGTATGCTGATATTTTTTACACTATGAAATTGACTCGTCAGCATCATGTGTAACACTCATTTGAATCCATCAGCCACAATCTATTTGCAGTTATTGATGTTGTAAATAAACATAACGCTGCTTCTCAGGAGTTTGAACACTCTATATTGCCGTCGAGGGAGTGTGACAAAATGTGTCTGCCTGACAGCAGCGATGGCAAACACTAACTGAAGAATCAATCTTCACAGGAAATGTCACCATTATGCTAATTTGCCCTAGATCATTGTTGTACTATCTGTAGAGTTGTTGTTTTTCCACTCATTGCCTGCCTGCTAGCTATAATGCTTATCACAAGGCCTCAATGTTTATGTCGTAGTGGGCTCTGTGGCCCTCAGCTGCTGCGGACTAATCCATAGTCCCCGGCTTTAATGGACTAATGGCTCAGAGTGCTGCAGGAAAACAAAAAGCTCTAATTAATTCTATCGACCAACGTGCATTATGATCATCCACAATATATACCAGGTGGTACTAATTAACGGCAGAGTCAAGTGTCACACATTGTGTCTGAAGTTGAACAGAAGCACGAATGAGGAGTGGAATTAGTGAACCGGACATCCATTCTCCTCAGTGAGAGTTAAACCTGAACCGGGCAGTTTAATCAGCAGCAGATACTGGGTTGAATTCAGCTCTTGAAATGATTAGGATAATGTGAGTTAAATGTAAGTTTTCACCAGTAATCACACAGTTGGTGCGCTTTTCTAAGCATACAGTGACTGAAAACCTACACTCCTAACTGTTTACAGAACGTTATATAGATTAGTGACTGTGGTTTTTGTCTATAAAAAGAAAGTCAATTCACTTGTTTCTCCATAAAGCAACTGCTAATCGGCCATTTGTGTTCAGGCTATTTTGTAATGTTGTTTACCTATAACCAAAGAAAAAACAACTTTTCCATTTGTGCTTGTTCTAACAGCAAAGTAGAAAATCACAAAAATACAGAATGTACAGCATGATAGCAAGTTGATTAATAGTGTACCTCCTCCTGCCATTATTTAGTGTTAATTCTACCTTGAACACATAGCAAAGTTTTGGTTTGGGGCAAAGACGTTGTGACACAATGGGGGGGGGGGGGACATGCTTCTCAAGTGTAACCTATTAAAAACAAACCCAGCCCTGCAGAACTACCTCCTCCCCACATTATTTCTAACTACGGCCATCAATTTTAAAGCTCCATTGACCTGCCTGTTTTGAATTATTGATATCTGTCAGACTGACGGGCTTTATTAATTAAAATGGAGATGTACTAATTAAGAGCACGGCATGAGGGTGTCATAATTGTAGCCCCGTTTTAATTTGAGTGTCGCACATCAATTTAATCGTGGTTTAGCAGAGTGGGCTCCACGTCACTGGGGGGGGGGGGGGAAGGTACGGAGAGGTGCCCTCATGTGACATGCGTGCACGTGTGTATGTGTGTTTGAGTACATATGCGCCAGACATAATTTTAAACCACTCCAACTTGCCATTTTAAGATTGTCAGTACCGCCTGCTTTAAAGACCAGATGTTTTAATGACTTTCTTTCTTTGTTCATGACCATTTGCATGAGAACATTCATTATTCTTTGTCATAATCCTAGAAGATAAATGGGAAATTAAATTCAAAGACAGGCCATTCAACAACAGAACATATCAGTTCCTGCCTTAAGCTGCACACCACATATATGCGATGTGGGGCCACTTAATTGTACGTGTAATCAAAGCGCTGGACCGATTTCCAAGCAGGTGCACTATAAAAAGCAAGTTTTGTGTGCTTCAGTAACTTGTCTGATACAAGTGCAGAAACACATTTCCAAAGGAACGATGTGATTCCTCCCAAAGGATGCTCCAGATGTGAGTGAAAGACATGGAACAAAACAAGGAAATAAGCTATAAAGCTCTGTGACTGTCAAATAGTTTAGCGTTGCTTGTTCAGTGGACCTTGTATGCATATTTTCCCCTATATGTATTTGCAGTGACAGTCATGTGTTATGGATGTTGTGATTTCATACTATCAGCTCTGCCAGTGTGGCATTTTCCATCTCACATGCTGAGAGCTTGCCTGAGTCATATCAGGTTAGATCCCAGGTGTCTCAGAAAAATCATACATCTTCCCTCAAGCAATGTTTTGACCGCCTTGGATCTTGTCAGTAGTGTCTGCTGCACTAGTGTAATGACAGTTGAGTCATTGATACTTAAAGGACACCAATTACCTGCCAATTACCAGTGTGGAAGGACAGGAGAAAATGTCATCCAGCTTGAAAATTTACTTTGGATCCTGAAACCACCCTTCAACGTTTTCAAAGAACACCTTGAAAGAAATTGCCGTCTGGACCTTTATTACGGGTATTCTATAAAAGCATATCGATGTACATTAAACAGTCATAACCCCAGAAATGCTAGTGTTAAAATTGGAAGTCTAAACCGGTTCTTCATATGATTTTAACTTGTGTATAAATCAAAGGCATGCCCCACTTCTGTTAATTCCCAGATGTGGAATACATCCACCTTCTGGACTAACAGATGTATAAAAGAGATTTACACCGCGGGAGAGGCTATAATGTTTTACCGCAGAGGCATGTAATTTCACCTCCAAGAGAGAAGATCATTTTTCCCTCTAGCGGCACTCATAAAACTTAAAGTGATGATAGTGCCCATCAAAGGACCTCTCGGCACAGATCTGCTTACTTCACTGTTCATTTGTTCCAGAACACGTTTAATGACATGAATAACATCTAGCTTACAAGAAAGCTATTTGATCCGTGCCATTTCAACAGTTGGCATCCTCTGAATTCTGCCACACACTGTTGAGTCCAATGCACAAGCTGACAATTAGTGAAAACTATCACACAGATGTCTTCCCCAACAAAAAGGCCTCATGTTGTAAGGAGGGAGCGATAAAGGTCATTGAACATTAGCCATTTGTGAGTCTGACAGTAAGAGCCATCTGCTGGCACCGATCTGCATAAATTCTTACTGAACAGGACAGTAAAGTATCCTTTTACTTAATGATCCAATAAGGGGCTCTGGGGTCTTTGGTGTCTCACATAAGAGCTAAAGCTGAGACTAGACAAAAGACCAGAAATGTAAATAAGAAGGACAGGCACAAAAAAAAGTGTATCCATCATCTGTTGAGTTTCTTGATCACACACTTGGTTAATACAGTTAAAAAAAAAACAGAGATAGCCTTTCCCATCTTAATTTCTTCTTTAAAGTGTGCTGCAAATGAGTTGACTTTAACTGTATTGAAGGCTTTATATTTGAAAAAGTGAACCACATACTCACTCTCATTCTTAGCCAATCATGTGATCCCTGATGGCTGTTCTCAACTCTGCCTTTCTGTTTATCATTATTGTTCCTTTGGCTCTTGTGACTTCCCTTCATCATCATTATGACATTTAAAAGCCTTGGGCTGCATAAACCTCCCTTTGTTCTGCTAAAATTACAGAACTTAAAATGGTCGACCCGAGCTGTTTCATAAACGTAACAAATCATAACTGTCTCTCTTGCCACGCACTGCCCGATCTTTTATATGAGATAAAGCTTCGATTGTTGCATCTCTACTCAGTAGGGCTTTTGTTTGTACTCTTTTTCACTTTTTCTTTGTCTCTCTCCTGTTGTCCTTTTGTTCTTCAAAGACATTTGTCATTGTCAGCTAGCTTCACCTGCAAACTGGCTAGCAGTGCCACGGTCACTACACACACACACAGCCACACACCACACCACACACACACCCACACACACACACACACACACACACACACACACACACACACACACACAACACACAAAGGCCTAATTGTAAAGGTTAGTTTTTCAGTTTTCTTCTTATCTTCAGGTAGTCCTTGTTGCTGTAGACTGCTTGTACAGGGGTGAAAACAGTCAGCAGCGGAACTTTTAGCTGTGTGTGTGTGTGTGTGTGTGTGTGTGTGTGTGGTGTGTGTGTGTGTGTGTGTGTGTGTGTGTGTGTGTGTGTGTGTGTGTGTGTGTGGTGTGTGTGTGTGTGTGTGTGTGTGTGTGTGTGTGTTGTGTGTGTTGTGTTGTGTGTGTGTGTGTGTGTGTGTGTGTGTGTGTTCAGAAGACGGCTGGTACAGTTGGCCCCCTCAACCCCCATTTTGAAGAGGTTGTTCAGACCCATCTCCTGTTTTCCCTCAACACACACAAACACACACAACCCCCACCATCATAGAGCCCTTAATATCAACAAGGCAGCAGTTTGCCTGAACTACAGATTTGTCACCTACACCCCCCCCCCCCCCCCCCCCCCCCCCTTCTCTCCCTCCCTCCCTGTAAACAATGGGAGCCGGTGGCTTCGGTCATGTGAGCCCACAGCATCTGCAGACGTTGAGGGTTGTTATTGTTTTTGATTTTGGTTCCACACACTGAAATTGACTCCCATGTGAGCGTGGTGTGGGGTGTGTCAGGTTTGGGTCGGCTGGGATGTTCTGCCAAACGCAAGGCCTGCAGAACTTTGTGTATTTATTTGACATGTGTATTTATTGTGGCAGCATTGGCAGCATAACCTCACTATTAGCAGCAAATTAATGTGTTTACCAGGGGCTTCTCTCTCTCTCTCTCTCTCTCCCTTATTTTCTCTCTTGCAGTTTCACAGCTTTGATGGAGGGGAAACGTAACATCCCCATTACACACACACACACAAATAATGTCTGGAGTTTAGGTCAGCAAACATTAAATGCCCAGACACTCACATACACACTAACCACGTTACACAGCCATACCACTCCATATAGCATGCATAATTCATGACCTCCCACTGACATCTATGTAAACATGGGTGCTTCCCTCAGCTTCTCTGTAGTAGGTCTTTGTCAGAAGGGTTGGTGGAGTAAAATAAAATACTTGTTTTACTCAACACTTTCATTCAAGGGAGTGATTGTTTTTAAATCTCTGCTGACTTATGGCATGTTGGTTCAAGTTAACATTTAGTGTCTCTTTGGTAGGAGATCACTGATCTTCACTATAGTCTTAACAAACCTAAAATCCTCCTCCTTCTCTCCATTTTTCCACCACCTTTTGTCTTTGTCTCCCTCACATACAGTACATTATTCTCTCTCACTGTCCACCTTCTTCCCTTTCTCTTTTATTCTTTCCATCGCCCCATTTCTCCAGATGTCAGATTGAGCTTGTCCAATGTTGCTTTCGATTTTCATTTTCCATTCCTCACCTTTTTTCTCTCTTTCTGTCCCTCTTTCTTTCACCTCCCCTGGCTGGCTGTATTGTCTCTTGCTCTCTCCATCTCTGCTTTCCCCTGCTTCCCGCTCATTTCCCCTCTTCGTTCCCCCATGATCTGTCTCTTCCACCCTCCCACACTCGAGCCCTCCCTCTCTTCCTTTGTCTCCTCTCTCTGCTGCCTGCTTTGTGTGTGAGTGTGTGTGTGTGGCTGTGTTTTTCCTCTGACTGACAAGAGAGAGATGTTTGCCTGCTGCTGGCACTGTAGAATAGGCTAGTGTGGCTACTCACACTAGCCTATGAAATCAGTAGCTGCAACCACAGTGAGGCGAGTACAAGTTGTTTATCTGAACTTTCTCTGACAAACAACTGTGTCCAATGTGTCTACACTCCACAGATTTCACTACTGTCTAATTGCTTAGTTGGCTGTTTTCACATGGGAAATCCAGCTGTGTAGAAAATAGCTGTAATTAATAATATAAACTGAAATTAACATGCAGTTTACTGAACATGCATACACAATCTATACCCACTAAAGACACCAACATCTGCATTTCCAATTATGTATGCAAATATGCCAATCCTTTGATCCAATGATGGATGCACAATCACACATTTACAAATGATTATGATATCTCACACAGATAGACAGCAAGCAAGGACGCATCCTTGACTCACTTGTTTTTCACATTTATGACAGTCCCAGTTTGTTTTGTTTTTCAATGCAGCATTGCCTAAATCACAAGCTGGCAGAAACTGGACATCAATCCGTTGTCTCACCTGTGTTAGCGCACAGCAGAGGACACATACACAGCTTTTGGTTGCACATGTTTATGTGTGGTTATTTCTGTTCTGCTTTTAATTTGAGGCAAAAAACTTTTGTTAGTTGAATTTGTCTGATGGGCGATATTACACAAAGCTCTGCAGACTAGGGATCGACCGATATGGCTTTTTCAAGGCCGATACCGATACCGATTATTAGCAATCAAGGAGACCGATAACCGATATTTGGAACCGATATACATTTGCAGTAAAAAAAAAATCTTGGTGTCAAAATGTAGAATAACACAAACTCCAACACAACTCATCACAACTTCTTTGAAATGCATTTAAGCATAGCCTATATTATGTTTAATTAACTTTTAAACATCTTACAACTGGTTTCCTCTCTGTGCCCTTTTCTTTAGTGCAGTCATCTGCAATGAGTTAGAGAGACAAGAAGTGGGGCTGCAGGCTGACATGCTTAACTAACAATAATGCTTAATTTATTATATCTGTCTATCTAGCATACAATCCCAATAAGCTGCTAGCAACTGTAAAATACTAGTGCTAGCTAATGTTTTGCAAACTATTAAAAGTGAGGCTATTACAGTAGACCTAACGTTAGTCCAACCAATCACATGAATCTCCCGCCTCCGACATACAAAGCAATAGCAAAGTTAAAACGAAGTAAACTGGATATAAAATCCCCAAACAGGCGAAAACCTACCAGTTTCACCCACTGTCTCTGCCACCTCCCTCCATGCCTGGCTCCTCCGGTTTGTATCCCGGTAAATAGTTCTGGTCGGAAAGAACCGGGTGATTTGCTACCGTAATTTCTCGTTTGGAATATGAGGAAATGACTGCGGTCTGGCTCTCCCAGCTTGCACGTGGTTTGATTGGCTAGCGCTTGTACTGGCGGGAATTGCAAAACGGGATTTGATTGGCTGACGCCAGCTTCGAAAGCATCGTGCCTCAAAGTTGAACATTGTTCAACTTTGACGCCGATAGACGCTCGCGATGCTTGCAACGCCTTGCCATGCTACCCACAATGCAGTTCGGTGAAGTTTGAAAATATCCTACGTCACCCCATTCAAATGAATGGGCGAAGCGTTGAAAGCATTTTTTTACGCCTGTAGTGTAGACGGGCCGTTACTCACTACGCTGCGAGACGCTCCACGCACCCCCAACTCTGACTGACTTCCCGCGTCCCTGTGTAACTGGGAAACTGATAGAATTGGATCATAAAATCGTGGTGTTTTTGCAACTTCAGCGTAGGGGATAGGGATGTTTATTGAACTTCGGTTTAACACATGTATGGCTCTGCCGCTCAGCGCTGCTGCTTGTTGTTTCAGTCTGTGTCTGCGTTCTTTCGCACCTGCCTGTAATCTGAGAAGGTCCCACCTCTCTGGCTCCCGCCCGGAAATCTTCAGTAATAGCCTATCAGATAGCGCTGTGGGCGGGACATTGCTCGTGTACACCAGAGTGGTGACTGCAGCCAGAGAAACGGCCGCATCAGAGCCAAAGTTGTATCGGCAATTTGATTAAAAAAAGGCCGATACCGATAATCGGTCAAATGCGGAATATCGGCCTATATATACCCTACTGCAGACTCGTATTTAAGATAATTTATAAGAATGAAACTAACACAAAGTAGCCTCTGGAGGTCTAAATAGGTCCTTGTTGACCGATGCACATTTGTAAATCCTACCTTTTGTATACACACACTCATACTCACACACACCTATCTCTAATAAAGTTAAAATTAGCAAGCCACGCTTACAAAAGAAGCTCAGGTTGAGGGCTGGAAAGGTCTGGTTTCTAACCTTATAAGCAGGTTACTATAGTGCAAGTTAACACGGTCTCCGATTACCAGCGTCACCTTGTTTCTCTGAGTAACCTGGCTACCTAAGTGCATGGTAACGCACTGTAGGTTACCTTTGGCTGTTACCTAGCACTCACAGCAGCTAAAGCATTGTTCCTTTCCACATTAAATGTAGTACCTATTGTCAGGCTGCAGCCATTTCCTGCAGCTCGCTTCTTAGGAGGCAATATGTTATAAGAGTCATAAAAATGATTCCAGATTTGCATAAACAAAAGCTTAGACGGTTGAAGACAGTGCTCTTTATACAAGAAAGTGTTTTCAAAAACTATTGCTAAAAGCATTTGTCTTATATGGATGCCTCAGTATGGGTTCTTAATGTGGGATAATGGAGCGGAGGACTCTTTGTGTGACTTGTTGACATGGTTGAGGGGGAGGAAGGATGGGGTGAGCTCTCTCCTCTCTTGGTGTTTTCATTTTTTTTTATCATGGTTGTGTCTTCGTGCTTGGAGTCACATCCTCATAGCACACAGCAGTACATTAATCAGAGATTAAACCCGCCTGATGGAGACCTTCCCCCAAACACCCTTTTTCTCCCTTCCTCCCTCTCTCTCTGTCACTCTTCCTTTTGTCCCTCTGTTATTTATATTTTTCTCCAAAACAATTTCCATCACCGAAGAAAACCTCAACATAAAGGTCAACCAAAACACGTGTGGCTTGTATTGATTTTCTGACCACTAATGAGTAATTTTCTGTCCTTTAGCAACAACTATTAAGGTCCCAGTGGGTTTAAAGGGTGCATCTGCAGTGTGGCTGCAACCTTTGATAACTGCAGATGTACAGTAGGAGTGAATATTCCTAACTCTCACCTGTGAAGAAGGGCATCGCTGTCAAACGACATCTCAGTTAACTTTTCCGGGTAAGTCGAGGTTAACAAGCGCACAAATGGGAGGAAGAGGAAAGAGGAGAAGGGAGTAAGAGTGAAGGGGGAAGGGTGTGTGAGTTAAAGGCCTTTAGGTAAATGTTGAAGTGGCGAGCAGATCCTTTGTCCTGCCTGAGGCTGTGTGGGGCGATTGGACCGGCTGATAGGCCTTTTATAATGCCCTCCATCAGCTCAATCTCCGGGGCTTTTATGAGCACCTTCAGCAAACACACGCACACTGACACACATTTACCCCAGCCCCCCCCACCCCCTACAAGGTGTAATTGGGAAAGAGGGCCCTTCCTCCACTGTGTATCGCTCTCTTGGGAGCTGAGAGGCTGGAGGTATGTAAGGAAGTGTGGGTGTGTGTCCGTCTGTGGTTACAGCCAAGGTGTTTATAATCAAGCTCTGCAGTGATAAAAGTGTGTGTGTGTGTGTGTTGTGTGTGTGTGTGTGTGTGTGTGTGTGTGTGTGTGTGTGTGGTGTGTGTGGTGTGTTGTGTGTGTGTGTGTGGTGTGTGTGTGTGTGTGTGTGTGGTGTTTGTGTGTGTGTGTGTGTGTGTGTGTGTGTGTGTGTGTGTGGTGGTGTTGTGTGTTGTGGTGTGTGTGTGTGTGTTGTGTGTGTGTGTGTGTGTGTGTGTTGTGTGTGTGTGTGTGTGTGTGTGTGTGTGTGTGTTTGGTGTGTGTGTGTGTGTGTGTGTGTGTGTGGTGGTGTGTGTGTGTGTGTGGGTGTGAGCGCCCTCGGGCTAACTCTGCTGCTCTTACGACCCTCATCATCACCACTGCACTTGCTACTAAACACTAATGAACACACACACACACACACGCTGATGGGGTGAAAGGTAGCTGGAGGAGCAGCTCCCCCAATCCTTAAAGGGTGGCGGGGAAAGTGGAGATGGATGGGGGATTTTCATGAACCTGCACTTCCTTTGTTTTCTTCTGCACTATATCATAGTGATGAACATTGTTGATGGAAAGAGAAATGGAGGTAGGGGTGGAGAACAAACAGGGTCGAACAGAGAAGCGGGGAGAGGGACATTGGAGCAAAGAAAACGGGATTCAAGGGGATCGGGGGTGGGAGGCTTTAACAGGTCAGAACGCTCTAAGGTCGGCATGACTCTCATAGTTAGCGCCTTTGTACGCATCATAGGGCGACCCCCTGACACGTACACGCAGGTACCTGCATGCAGAAACATCTCACAGAAAGTGACACATTTACCCCAACACACACACCAGACACACACAAACACACACAACCAGACCCACACCACAACAGACCCACACACAGTAGACCAGACCACACCACCAACACACAGCAAACACACACACACCAAGTAAAATGCACACACATACCAAGTAAAATGCACACACATGAGGCCAAATGAGTAGCTTGGAGCAGTGAGCTCCTGTGTATTCCCTCTGCTCATTACAGCATACAGCAACATCAATTATGTGTGTGTGTGTGTGGTTGTGTGTGTGGTGTGTGTGTGGGTGTGTGTGTGTGTTGTGTGTGTGTGGTGTGTGTGTGTGTGTGTGTGTGGTGTGTGTGTGTTGTGTGTGTGTTGGGTGTGTGTGTGTGGTGTGTGTGTGTGTTGTAGTGTGTGTGTGTGTGTGTGTGGGTGTTGTGTGTGGGTGTGTGTGTGTGTGTGTGTGTCCATCATTACACCTATTACCCTCATCTTAGACTATGAGGCATTTCTCTTTGAGCACTGCCTCAGGGTTTGTGACAAGTATTGTTTCATTTGTCACATTGTTCACTTCCAAATCTGTGCTGTTTTTAATGTGGACTTTGGTGGCTTTATGAGGAACGAGTTCTGCAGAAAAAAGCCTGAACCATGAACATCTTAAATCCCCGGAGGCTTTCAGGACATCCAATACAGTTGTTTTGTATTGTGCTGCACAGAGGGCAGAGTGCAGAAAGTCAAGTAGCAAACAGAATCAAAATGGCTGCTTTTTAAAGCTGCCTGATGTACGCTTATGGGGTGCAGCTTGCCTTTAAAGAGACAACAACATTGTATTTGTTATTCATATTAAAAACGTGTTTGTTAAGACTTATGTGATTCAGAGATGCAGCGATAGCACAGCCACAGGGGACTAGTTCAGTACATCAAGACACAAAAGATAAATACAAAAAAAATGAACATCAGAATGTAACAGTGCTAAAACAGCTAGGTATGTATCTTAACTAAAAAAACGATTTTTGAGGCGTTAGAATTAGAATATAATGCAGCAATAATACATAATCATAAATCAGTATAAGATGCATTAAATGACGTTTTCTTGGGACATAGTATTGGCAGAAATACACCCAAACCATTACATGTGGGCAGTTTGAGACTGTAGTTGATGAAATGTGCAATTGAATTTGTTCACTCACCGTGTGTGTGTGTGTGTGTGTGTGTGTGCGTGTGTGTGTGTGTGTGTGTGTGTGTTGTGTGCGTGCGTGTGCACTGTGCGTGCATGCAGGCCCTGAGGCGGGTACATAAACAGCACCTCCAACCTATAGCACCAATCTAGGGCATAACCACCAAGTGTGTGTGTGTGTTCATCCCCAAGCCCAAAGGGTAGACCGTATATACTGTAGGACCCCCCGACCTATAGTGCAAAACTAGGCCACACCGCTGAAGCATGCATGCCATGTGTGTGTCAATCAAGAGCCACATTAAAGGTAAACTGCAGTGGAGAGAGCGGCTGATCATTTCCCTTCATCTCTGTCGCTCTAGGGGTTAGCCGTCTGCATGGGTGTAAAATGAGAAGGAATCAGGGCTTATGTACATCAACCTGACACACACCCCCATACACTCAGTGAAGACCTGCTTCCTCACCCTGCAGCTATCTCTCTATATAAACACATACATGATCTCTCATACACTTAACCAGCCTTGCATCCAAACAATAGACATGTCACTACGTAGTCTGGCTACACATTTGTCAGGACCTGTTAATGATCAACTTCAAAGGGTTATACATTCATACTAAAGCTGGACACAGTGTCATAAACAAATCAGTGGTTGATTCCCTCTTGTTATGGTTTTTTATTAGAACAGCGAGATAAAAGGTAGAAACTGATGCAATATTGACATTTTGTAGAGGTTGGCAAGCTAGGAGTCAAATCTTTCAAACAGCCCCTCAGTGATGTTTAGTATTTTTTTATGAAAATAAAGTAATAAAGATTCTTGTGTGGCTTCCCTTATAAAAGGGTTTTGCGATCCACAACATACATGTATACGCAGAACACCCTAAGGACATTTAGTTTGAACAAATAGCATCGTATCCCCAAGGACTTGGTGACTTTGCCTGTGAGTATTTAGAGCATTCACAGATGTGTATGGTTCATATGATGGTAAACACATTACTTTCATCAAAAATGGGGGAGGGAACTTAACCTACAGGCTTTTTCAAACACATTTAAATGGGCATTTGTTTACTAAGTTGTTCATCTAAGTGGAAAGTATTTGTTTCTCCCCTGCATGTGTCCTCTGTTTACATGTATGAGCCGTGTGTGTGTGTGTGTGTGTGTGTGTTGTGTGTGTGTGGTGTGTGTGGGTGTGTGTGTGGTGTGTGTTGTGTGTGTGTGTTGTGTGTGTGTGTTGTGTGTGTGTGGTGCTGTTGGGTTGTGTGTGTGTGTGTGTGTGGTGTGGTGTGTGTGTGTGTGTGTGTGTTTGTGTGTTGTGTGTGTGTGTGTGTGTGTGTGTGTTGTGTGTGTGTTGTGTGTGTGTTTGTGTGTGTGTGTGTGTGTGTGTTGTGTGTGTGTGTGTGTGTTGCTTGGTGTGTGTGTGCTGTGTAGTGTGTGTTGGTGTGTGTGTGTGTTCTACCGTACTGTAAGAAAGAAAGAAAGCCAGTAGGAGCTCTGAAAAAAAACCCCCCATGGTAGCATGAGATTAGAGCTGAGAGCAAAATGGTAAGTGAAGAGAGAGAGAAAGTGTGTGTATGTCGAAAGGTGTGTCACTTATTCATCCATTTACAGCGTATCTCCTCACACGTGCATTAGATTCAGGTCAGGACAAAGGCGGGGTGGCAACGTGGGTATATTGTGCCAGATATTACCACAGCTTGTTGATCTTGCAAACTATTCAGTGGTGGTCCGACTGTACAGCTGTGTCTGTCTGTCTGCAGACCACATGAAGAAGTAAAGCACACATCGGCCAACACATAGAAAGTGTCTCTGGCTCCATGCCCCGGCAAATGTACGCCACGCCCTGTTTTTCTCTTAACCAGAGGGCGTTCACTAAGAATGGTGTGCCTGTTCTGAGAGTCTGTTTGTCGCCCTAAAAAAGGGAACTAGAGGACACTATCTGTTTTCATTCGGCACGTACTGTCAATGACTCGAGCTTAAATATGTATCTGTAAATAGCTGTGTTTGTGACTGTGTGTGTTTGTAGACAGACAGCTAAACATGCTAATGCATAATCGGCTAATTAGCTTAGGAGCAAATGCCGATGATTAGACACAGTTTGTGCGCTCAGCAATTATTATTGTCTTCATCATCTTCTCTATTCTATACTATATGACCTACCTTATACATGACCTCTGTGCTGCTGACAAAAGTGGATCATGCACAGAATATTCTTGGCTTTTAAAAATGGAGGGTGGGTGGTTGACATGTTGACTTGTTTTTTTACAGAACAGTAACAAGATGGGAAATAATTGTAACTATTGGATATTCGTTGGACCCTAAAATGAAACAAAAAACCTTGGCCTCTTGTTAGTTCAATAAGAACATTTGACCAATGCCTTGTTTCTTATAATGTCGGCACAATAGTCTCTGTTCTCTAGGTTTGATTCATATTAATTGTACAAAGCAATTTCTTGAACGCAGTCCTGTTTAGGACTTTGATCTTGTAGCTTAAGATTTAGCAACCAGTAATGATGATGTCTTCATTGCCCTCACTTCACTAAAGAAAATTGCAATGACATGTAAAATGTCATCAGTTAGATTTTCCAAATTGTTCAGCCCTATTCAAAGTGGTGCTTTGACCCTCATGCTAGCTGCTGTTTGGCAGGTATAAGGTTTACCATGTTCACCATCTTAGTTAAGCTTATAGCATCCTCTTGGTGTCGCTAGAAGAAAAGTACATGTATATGTACAACACTTTTTAGCATTTTATAAACAGTTTGAGATACTCATTGTGGATAAAGGCCGGATAAAGGCACTGCAATTCCCAGCAGTGTATCATGCTACTGTATACAGTGCCAGTTTATGCTAACAGCAGCCATTTATTCTTAGTTTGAAAATAAGGATTTGGCTATTGGCACCAGCGCACAAAGCAAGATTATTTATTTTAAATGTATATATTAATAATCTCCTAATGTTACCATAAAAGGTATCTTTCTTATAACTAGGGTTGGGAACCGAAACTCGGTTCCAGATGAGAACCGATAAGAAAATGCCGGGTACCGGGTACCCGTACAAAATACACCTTTTCGGTTCTGCTCAACGGTTCCTAAACGCGGTAGACCCTGTATTCCAGCGGGTCCGTCTGTCCCGCGGTGACCCGGTGGAATACAGGACGGACCTGGAGAATCACAGAACGGCCGGTCGTCAGCGGGCCGTTGACGGCCGGCTCGGTACGCTGATGGCCGGCACCGCCCTTAATTTTTTTAAACGGCATCATGTAAGTTGCGCTGACAGGCGACAGAGGTCCACAGTTGCCCCGCAGCGAGGCTCCCCCCGCCCTCCCGTAGACAGTTCACGAGCTCAGTCACTTCATAACACCAAAGATGGGTCGCGGTAAACGCTCTGAAGTGAGGCTCCACTACACTAAAAATAAAAAGACAATTGGGCACAGTGTTAATAGCTTGCCACAGGCATAGCTCAGTTAAAATAAAGCACAGCTATTGTGCAATACATTTGTATTGCATGTATATTTTTTATTGTAACAATTTCAGTTAAAGCTGAAAAGAATAAAGATATGTTTGTTATCTAAACGTTTGACCTCTTTCTTTTACAATTTTGGAATCGAAACGGGGAATCGATAAGAACCGGAATTGATAAGCAGAACCGGAATCGGAATCGGAATCGATAAATTTCAAACGATACCCATCCCTACTTATAACCCATGTGCCTGACTTTACAATGATTCAAACACAATGCCTGAGGCTGTCATCAGCACCTGTGCAAACCTCACATACACTCTCAATCGGTCATAAGTGTAGGCCTCGACTTCACACATTCACAATCCACAGGAAATTAAAAAGACAACACTATAATATGCCTTTTGTGCATTTCTCCAGGGCTGTTATCTGTAACATCTCTAGAGCCCGAGTGATGCACACCAGCATGTCAAAGAATATTCCTGTGTGTCCCCTCTCACACATCTGCCAATCAAAAGCTGTGCCCTTCATGCATGTTCGCCGTGTGTCATATGCAGATGCCTTTGTGGTGTGTGTGTGTGTGTGTGTGTGTGTGTGTGTGTGTGTGTGTGTGTGTGTGTGTGTGTGTGTGTGTGTGTGTGTGTGTGTGTGTGTGTGTGTGTGTGTGTGTGTGTGTGGTGTGTGTGTGTGTGTGTGTGTGTGTGTGTGTGTGTGGTGTGTGTGTGTGTGTGTGGTGTGTGTGTGTGTGTGTGTGGTGTGTGTGTGTGTGTGTGTGTGTGTGTGTGTGTGTGTGTGTGTGTGTGTGTGTGTGTGTGTGTGTGTGTGTGTGTGTGGTGTGTGTGTGTGTGTGTGTGTGTACCCGTGGCCCATTAGTTTGGAGCAGGAGTTTGTTAGAAAGAGTACACCATGAAAAGAGTGTATTGCATTGTGTCTGGCTCCATGTGAATCATCAACTGTGTTGTATCTAATCTTGTCAAGAATGTAACAGGAGTTTTCCCTCATTTGCTTTAAGTGGAGGTATGAGGAAAGGTGTCTTCAGCCAAATGTTTTTCCAGGAAAGTAGTTTGAAGTTATTGTACTGGCAAGATATGTGCTGTGGTTTCACTTCACAATCTTTAAATTCTTTTTTAAAGCATTTATATTTGGAAACAGTCAATGTGGGACTTGTGGGTGTTGTATTCCTGGGTAAGGATATGAGTTGGCGCCTCTCATGTCTTAGAAACGGAGACAGAAGTTATGTATGTATTTACCATCCAGAAAAGCCATTTGTAAAGAAAGAGGTTTCCATTTTCTTTCTGTAAAGAAGTTATCATTTCACCTTGTTTCTTTTTTTTTAAACTGAAGTTAAAATGTGATGAAAAATAAAGAAACAGTCCAACATTTCATTGGCTCACATCTACCTGTCAAACCAACATGGCCACAGTAACTTGAACCCCTGTTATTGTCTTACTGCCTGCCCAGTGTTTAGTTTGAAACTGGAACCTGTCGGTCCCCTATAATGGTGGTGAAGACTGTACCACATGCACACACACTCACACACACACACACACACACACACACACACACACACACACACACACACACACACACACACACACACACACACACAGACAGACAATCACACAAACACCCTGCCGTCTTTCTCGATCCCATGCTGGCTCTTTGTTTTGCTAAATTCACTTGTGGTACCTAAAAAGAAAAAAGGAGCACATCTGCCCCCCCCCCCCCCCTCAACACACACACACACACACACACACACACACACACACACACACACACACACACACACACACACACACCTTCGTTGACAGGTTGGCAAACATCCATATATCCCACTAAGCTCATCAGAACCCCTGAAGAGGGAGCTGTTGTTTTACTTGTATCTTCATATTCCCCCACATGAATGAATCCCTACTCATCTACCTAATCTTAACTCCTGTAGTTTTTGTATTTTGCTGTGTTCAAAATGTATTCATGATTTTATCACTAAAGGTACTAAGTTGTAGCTCAGTCCCACCTTTGCTTGCATTAATTTATCTAAGTCAAATTAAAGGAGAAATAATAGGCTGATTAATCAACAGGGAAAGTTATACATCAATTGCCTTTTAATATTTGTATTAACGTTTTTAATTGAAAACCCTATTTTCCAAATGTCCATAGCACCATCTGTGTCTCCATAAAAGTGTGGATGGTGCATTATTGCTGTATGTATTGAAAAAGTTGATAACATTGAAATGCTCTGTGAATGCCAGGTGTAAATTGTTGATGCTTGAACAAAATATATGATCATTAAAGAAGAAAAGTCATTGGCCTTTTTAGGTTTCAATTTTAAAATGAGAATATTCCACAGCACAACCATTAACAGCATCTACAATAATATTTAGTTTGGCCTTTGAAGATGAACTAATTATCCATTTATGAATAGCCAGCAGCAAGATAAAACGTTATGGATCTGTTTCATGTAATGTGTATTAGCAAACAAGCTCTTCGCTTGCTCTCTGGCTTTCTTCTGATGGAGCTAACAAACACGATCATGTTGCATTACAAGCCTCCGGGGTCCGATATTGGAAGATGTTTTATTGCTAGTTAGTGAAGTAAGAATATCAAAACACACACACGCTGTGTCACATACAGCGACACACAAACAAGCTAACATATGAAACTCATTTATCAGAATTCACTTACCCATCCATTAGCTGTCCCTACATCCCCTGTGTCGCGTGTATCATGCCTCTTATCATGCGTCTCTCTAACACACACGCACACTCTTGGCGTGTGGTAATTAGCTCTAATAAGCACTTGGCCCAAACTAACTTTGATAAGAAGACCACTAATGTGAAATGTGATTTGGGGGAATACCCCTTCCCACTCTATCTTCCTCTCCCTCTCATACATCACATCTTAATTGCTATTCCTCCTAATGTGTTTTTCTAAGATTTACTATTTCATATTTCCAGACAGACAAAGCACCCAGTAATTATTGTCAGTCACTGTTGCCATGGAGATAATATCTAAAGTCACATGACAGCCTCTCAAGGTGACCAGGAAGTGGTTTTTACGGCGACGTTGGGTGGGGGGTTATGTGTGAAAGTGGCAGTTTTGTGTGCAGCTTCGTTTCATGATTTATGTAGAGGCTGTAATGACATCATATTCAACAGTGGAAAGGGTAATAAATTACACATCAGCTAATGGAGGCGGGGGCTCTTTCTTTGTTAGCTGTAACACTCTCAAAACCATTGGGGAAACACTCCTCTCCCTCCTAAGTTAATACATTCTTAATAGCTCTCACATTAGTGTTAAAATGTATTCACAAGGAAATTATTGATTAATGCTAACTTTGAGTCTGTCCTTAACTTTAACTGCAGTGTTACAGTGTTACAGTGCTCCATTGAGCAGCACAGTAACTGGGTTATTTCAAATGTCAAGACCACAGATAAACCCATTTGTAATAAATATTGTCTCCTCTCACAAACAGTCTCCATTTAATTAAAGGCGACTGGCTGTTTGGCCGAGCTTTGAACATGTCAGCTCTGCAAGCTACTCATTAAAAAACAAACAATGAACATTTTTCACAATAAGAACAAATCATATGTGGTGAAAACAACAAGTAAGTATGTATCAACATCTAAAAGGGGTGTCAATATGTGGTTAAAGAGAGAGAAAACAAACATATGTTCAAAAATTGTTCTTAATACCGACAAAATCCGTCCTTTTGCTTTATTCTGCAGAGACTTTGCTAAAAGGGAGGTTTCTCATAGGAGCATGGCTAAATTCAGTTTGTTTTAGACAAAACCTGTTTCATAAAAAATACTGCAATACATTTAGTTTTATCTTCATCTCCACAGAAAACCTAATCATGTGTCCTCTTAGAGTCAGAAATGCCTCATTAGTCACTGGTTTGTGTAATAACGATTGTCAGCTTTGAGTCCTCCAAGCCATCTTAAACACATCTGTGTTATTTTAGTGTCACATGTGGATTTGGGGATTTTCTTTCTTTCCCCTCAGATTTGCTTAACCCCGGTCATCTTGGACGGGGAGCATCTGTGCCTTAAAGCCGTTCTAAAAATAAACATGGGGAGTCACTTCCGGGCCTCTCACCACGTTTAACACTGTTGTTGTTGTAAAACCTCTCCCGTAGCCTTTGGTCGTACTGTATGCTTTGGTCACATCCTGTAAGGGTGCGAATTGTTGACCAAGTGAAAGTCATTACATGTCTTTCATGCTTTACAGTGGGATGGTTTACCAGAAATTCAACTGAACATGACTCTGAGGCTTTTGCATGTTTTAGCATGCACTTGTTTTTACTGCATTACAGTACTGATGCAGTGACTGTAGTGATCACAACTGAAGCCCTATTGTGACAAACCCTGTGGTCCTCATCACTGTGGTTACTTTTCTGGCCACTTTCCTAGTTTTTATATAATTGTATTACTTTTAATTTAGTTACATTGAAAGGGACAATTAACTTCAAAAAGAAAATCCAGATGTTTCCTCTTACCTGTAGTGATATGTATCCATCTAGATTGTTTAAATGTGAGTTGCACCACAAGCCAATATTCATGTTATACAATTATATAGAGACAAGCTAGACGATATTTACCACAGTTGGCAACTAACACCAAAACAATCTACACTGATAAATAGCCCACATGTAAGAGGAACATTATCTAATGTAGATTTTGTACTGAACTCTAAGGATTGAATTATCATTTGGGCTGGATTTTCTTTTTGCTCGCCTGTGCATGAAACTGAGATCAGATAGCATGCATATGAACAGTGTGCCCTGAACTGTACAGACACAAGTGCTGATGGAAGAGAGTAACTGTTGCATCATCTCACAGATTTCACATAACTTGTACAATCCTTTATTCAATCACTTCTAAAAGTTCTTTTATTTTGGTTTGGCAGGTTTTATGAAAGTCAAAAATAGGTTGTTTATTTCAATATATTTGTTGCCTGTACTGGATTTATAGCAATTAAGATGCAGAATAAGTCTGAAAACCTAAATGATGGCTGATGTCATGTTTTTCCAAGGCAGCAGGAGATGTCATCATTGTAACATACTGACTTTGATCATTTGGCTTTACACACTATCAAAGTCTTACTTACTCAGGACAAAACACACACACACACACACACACACACACACACACACACACACACACACACACACACACACAGTGCTTGTTATGTTAATAGGGAACATGTACCATAGGTATGCTGTCTGTAATAAAGCTATTGACTTCTCTTTGATCACAGGGATTGCCTCTCTGAGGAATACATGCCGGGAGGATTAAGACACCTGCTTCTAGTGCACGTTTGCCTCTTGCCAATTACAAGAGACAAATATGTGTGCAGTGTGTGTTTAGCCTGTTGTATGGATTGGCTGCTGTGTGTACTGTACAGCCACTGAGCTTGTGATTGCACAGGCTTTAGGGTTTGAAAGTAAGACCCACATCAGTCTAGATTAGTTTAAACATGTTATTTTTATACAGCAGCATTTCAGCTGTTAGCTGTTGATTTTACCAATAGTGTCTGGCCAATTGCGTCAGTCTCCCTCAAAGAAAATCAAATAAGAAAGAAAACTTAAATACAATTAGCAGCATAGAAAGTCATCGCACCAAAATGCAAAGCAGAGTGGCCTGGTTTTGTCTGAAAACATCTGGAGGGAAAAGAAGACACAGGGCTCGACATTAAGGACTGCCCGATGGCCCGGGGCCATCTAGTATTTAGCTCGGGCAATGAAGCCTCACCTGCTGGTTGCCCGATCGGGCAATCTATTATGCCAGTATCATGCAGCTCGCGGATCCAGTAATGAGTGACCCGACAGTAAAACTAAACATATCTATAACTAGTTTAGGCAGTTTGCGAGGCAATTAAAATAGCTACGTGTGATATTCTAACCTGAAGTGTGTTGTGTCCGCTCACCGCTGCATGTGATCATGCAGAGCTGCGTGTCGACTCGTCAGCTGATCTCTCTCTCCCGTCAGATTAGACTTCACTCGCGTTTATGTCCATATCGATCAGATCCAGCTAGTTCTAGCTAATGATATGACTACCTGCGTATTAAAAGACACCTAAACAATAAGTGTCGCTATGCAACTGGGTGAGGCCACAAAGTATAGCGCAGCATTATGCATTTGTTTACATGCCCACCGGAACCCCGAGGCTCCATGATCAAAACTGCCAAAAAGAATTTCATCAATGTCAAAACTGAGGAAAACAAAAATAAACCCCGTGAACTTTGGAAATTACTCAACCAGCTTGGCTGGCAGTAAAAAACTCAAAACGAGATTTTCTAACTTAAACATAAAGACAGATAACAGGCTCATCACAGACAAACTGGATGTGGCCAAGTACTTGAACATTTTTTTCACAAACATAGCCACAACTCTTGTAAATAAATTACCCTCCCACTCAGGGCTTTTTGGAGTAGATCACATCATGACCTACTACAAAAACCTAGGGGTACGCAAAGATGATTTCAGTCTAGCAAGGGTAACAACAGCAGAGGTACTCATTAAACTGAGCGCCCTCCAACCTAACAAGGCCACGACAATATCCCCTCCAAATTCCTCAGAGACACAGCAACCGCCATCTCACCAGTCATAGCTCACATAATTAACCTCTCCATAAAACAGGGAAAAGTACCCAAAGACTTCAAAATTGCAAAAATTGCAAGAGTAACCCCCCTGCACAAAAAGGGCAGCAAATTGGACCCAGGCAACTACCGCCCTGTTTCTATACTTACCTCCATCTCGAAAGTCATGGAAAAAATAGTATATGAACAGGTCGAAAAGTACCTCGCGGAAAATAAACTAATCTATGAATTTCAATCTGGCTTTAGAACATCCCACTCCACTGACACATGCCTTCTTTATTTGAGCGACCACATCAAACAAGAGGTGGACGAGGGCAAGTACTGCGGCATGGTGATGCTGGACCTACAAAGGCTTTCGACACTGTCAATCACCCCATTCTGATTGACAAGCTAAAAGCAATTGGTTTTGATAAACTATCGGTGAGCTGGATGCAATCCTACCTGGAGGGGAGAGAACAGATGGTGGAGGTAAACGGTACTCTGTCCCCCCCCCCTCCCAGTGAGCTGTGGTGTTCCACAAGGAAGCATATTAGGTCCGTTACTGTTCCTAATTTATGTAAATGACATGTCATCAGCATGTGACTGCAACTTGTTCCTGTTCGCGGACGACTCAGCCCTGCTGGTCTCTGACAGGAACAGGTTGCAGGTTGAAAAAACCCTCAGCTCCGAGCTCGGCAGAATCTGCACCTGGCTCGCCGATAATAAATTATCATTACAACCTGGGTAAAACAGAGTCCATTCTCTTCGGTTCGAAACATAATCTCAGCAAATCCGACGACTTCTCAGTTGCAGTGGGTGACATTATTGTCACAAGTAAGAAGGAAATTACATACCTAGGATCTATTCTTGAGGCAAACCTCTCCTGTGACAAAATGGCATCCAATGTAATAAAAAAAGTCAATCAAAGAACTAGATTCCTATACCGGATCTCCTCTCTGGTAAACAAAAACACCCTGAAAACTCTGGCAGGAGCACTCATTCAAGGGTACTATGACTATGCTTGCACGTCATGGTACCATAGCACCTCCAAGGCGCTAAAAATAAAATCGCAGAATAAACTGGTCAGACTACTGCTTGACCTTTCATCTAGAACCCACCTCACCTCTGCCCACTTTGACAACCTAGGATGGCTTAGAGTAGACGACAGAGTACAGCTACTTGCAATGGGCCTGGTCTACAAGATCCACTACACCTCTATGGTACCCCATGTACATGTCAAAATTCTTCCCAAAGGTCAAGGAATACCATGATCATAACACCAGAGGGAGCTCCACAAATCATGTGAAACCCAGATTTGGCACAAAAAAAGGGGAATACACATTTCGCAATTATGCCACATCAAGGTGGAACGCTCTTCCCACAACTGTAAAGGAAAGTAAAACTATACTTACCTTCAAAACCTCTCTTAAAGAGCACCTTCGGGGGAGAGCATTGCAAAACTGGCCCCGGTAATGGTACAAATCTCAACCTGTCGTTCAATGGACAGCTTCCCCCCCCCCCATCTATGTATATACTCACATTTTAGACTCTGTTACTAACTGTATATCTGTAGACTTGGTATGTCTTAAATGTCCGGTTAGGATGTATTAGAACGAAATCTAAAATGAAAATTGTAAATAAGCAATCTGTATGTAAAAAAAACCACCTGTATGTAAATTGTAAATAAGCCATCTGTATGTCAAATATGTCTTATATGTCTTAAATGACATGATGAATTGGAAATGGGGGACCCTGATGTAAACAAGACGAAAGTCTTTCTCTGGTCTGCATCCCCTTAACAATTGTATGTTTTGAGCTGTACTGTACTGTACCCAATATACAAGCTGTTAATAAACTTTTCAATCAATCAATCAGGCATTACCAACAGATCAACGCACAATCAACCCACACAGGACATCTCTTTCTCCACATTAAGTGTTAGACATTAGAATTGACTATTCTTGTCTGTCACATACTCTTCTTGTCTGTCACATAAGTGGCGCAACTGAAGCGGTATTGCGCTAAAGGGAAATTATTTTGACCGAAGAGATTTAGATTTGCCGGCTAACGGGAACTCTGTGCTGCGCGGATGCGCTCGGCTCCTCTCGACTGCTGCTCGGGTCTGCTCGGTCAGCTTCCGGATGAGGAGGCATTCGTTCCGATTCGTTCGACCAACTTACAGTAGATAACATTACGAACATTTTTAACAGGGGCCATACTAGTGTAAATAATGTTTGTTTTGGCAGTTATAACTGAATGTAATGTTTTCTACTTTTTTCCATCTGGGAAGGCATTTGCCTTTATCAGATGGAAAGTGTCTTGACCAACAACTTAAGTATTTCTTATAGCTATGCAGGGCATGCAAGCGAGCAAACACAAACAAGAACCAACAAACAAGTGAAATGAAGAATACAATTGAAATTGTACAATATAATATTGTTCATCTTATAATTCAGTCTAGAGAATGCACCAGACAGCATCTAAGACCTGCAAAAATCGAAATGTTCTAGGGGGACGGAGGCCCCCCAAACCATTCGTGCCATTTTGTCCGCGCGCATTTTTCAGGGCAATCTTTATTGGGCTCAGGGCCATCTGTAAATTAGCTTAGATGGCCCACAGGGCCATCTCCCAAAATCCTTAATGTCATGCACTGAGACACACACTGTGTTCTTTAGCTACATAATTTATATTGGGCATGCACAATAAAATAGGTTATGGTTATTATGTATTAGTGCGATGAGGAAAAATAGCTGCTATGTATCCGCCAGTAGTACAAAGTTGCTTCAATTGACACTGAGGTTGGTGGCAGAAGATGCTCAGTAATATCTAACTCTTTTTCCCCTGTGTTCACAGACGGTCGGAGGAGGAGGTGGACATGGACAAGGTGACGGCTGCCATGGTGTTGACGAGTCTCTCCACCAGCCCGCTGGTCAGGAGTCCGCCTTTCAAAGTCAACGGTGAGTTTCTCAGCTGTTAACTCGCCCAATAAGTGGGAGACATCTTTTTGAGTTTTGACGAATACAATATGTTTTAAACTTCACAGCTTCAAATACATCTTTGGCTTTGATGTGTCATTTCTTTCGTACCAGACCTTTATGACCCCATGAAAGAAGAAGCGCAGCCAAAGTCTTTTATTAGCATGTTTTGCCGTACGCTGACTTCTCATTCCCCCACAGCTGTTATCATGTGAATGCATGTAGAGTAGACGCTTAGATGGATAAATGACTGCCACCTGCTATGCCTTAGGATTCTCTCATCAATGAGTTGTGGAAATGTAAAAAAAAAAGCACAAAGAATCTGGATCTCTGCCACCCTACATGGTGGCGGGAAACCAAAGTGCCCCTTAACTGCAATCACAAGCAACCGCTCAGTTAGTCTGTGTAACCACTGAACATTCAACTGTGCAGCCAACCCTCCAACCACCATGCACATGTTAACACACACACACACACACACACACACACACACACACACACACACACACACACACACACACACACACACACAGGCAGTCAGATGTTAAACGTACATCACATACATCATGCATACATGCACAAAGTGGATTTTAAATACCAACTGTACACTTTTATCTTAATGTAGTCATACACATGTCACACCAATGTATACAAGCTAGTTATCATACAATGTGCATTTACATCGGTACACACAGTTAGTTCTCATGTATCGTGCAACATGCCTAGCATCATGGTTCACCCATAATCCAACATACAGTATGATTGTTCAGTTGCCTTCTAACTCTCATTGAAAGATGTTTTCTAATATAAAAATAATAAAAGAAAAAAGAGCAGATCAGGGAAGCATTCTTATCTTCACCAAGCCTATCAAACTATATACTCTTATTCTCTTTGACTAACATCCATCTAAACAAACACCTAACTTTCTCTCACACACTAAAGTACACACTTTAAAGTTTCCCCCAGCCTCAACCTTTACAAAGTCAAATGTATTTTGTTGCTGATATTCAAAAGAAAAATTTATTTTATCTGGAAAATCAAGACCTTGGAAGTGTCTCGGCGGAACCAAGTAACTTTTCTTTTTTCCTAGTGTCGCACACAGCAGGAGTTCTGGTAGGCTCTTTGTGTGAAGTGCAAATAAAGCTGTCTGAACTTAATTGAATGTCTTGATCTCCCATCACTGACAGTCTATCTCCCACAGGTTCTGTGAATGTATCATCTACAAATATGAATAAAGCAGTTTGATTTCCTCTCAGGATTTACCTTTCTTCCTGTCACCCCCCTCTGTTTAGAAGGTCTGAGTGGTTCGTGGAAAGACAACGGCTCCTCTGGCCCCTTCACCCCCTCCAGTAACAGCTCCTCTGGGGGCTACTGGAGCTGGTCTGCCCCCAGTGACCAGTCCAACCCTTCCACACCCTCACCCCCGCTCTCCGCAGACAGCTTCAAGCCTTTCCGTGTGCCCAGCCTGGGGGGTGTGGGGAACGGCCCCGCGGGGCCTGAAGACCCCAGCTTGGACGATCAGGACGGCAGCAGCCTGCTCTTCGATGAGCCCATCCCTCGCAAGCGCAAGGTGAATACTGCAGACAACGTCTAATTCAAAAGGCTGGGAAGAAAAGGCCAGTTCTCTTTCTTAGCGCTGAAAACTAATCTCAATCTACAAATAGTTAAAGGTCAAATGCAAAGCTTCCAAATATGCTACATTTTTATAGAAATGTTGTTTTTAAGACTGCCTGTATTTTTTATTTAATTTAAATCGAGATAATACACCCGAAAAAAAGCTTTTTATTGATACAAAACTCGACCCAAAGCCGTCTGAATTCCTGACATGTCATTCCCAGCAGCCTCCGTGCGCGTGACGTCATTGTGGCCAAACAGTCTCTGGGCCAAATATCCCAATAGAGTCTGGCTGCAGACCGCAGCAAGGAGGCGGATCGTATAGGGGCGGATCGTATAGGGGCGTTTCCTAAAGGTTTATGAACCCCGCCCCCACGTATTTCTTAAAGGTATATGACGCTCTCTGTTTCTCATTTATTTTAATGCTTTGAATGAATCATAAACGAACTTTGAAAAATAATAATTATATTTAATTTGCATAAAGAATGAAGAGTATACAACCCACAGAGAAGACAAATTCATAAATTGTAGGCATATCATTTTTCACTGTTTGTGCAGTGGTAGTAATTATTATTCAAATCAATCGACTACGTTTTATGGAAGATATTGCTGTATATCATTTAACAACATGAGTAGAGGTTTCTGTACACCTAAAATACTGAAGTTTAAGTGAAGTTTGAGCCTGATAATCTATTGACCTATCTAAGCTTAACGTTATTACAACAGTAGAGTAGGCCTGGTTGCAAACGGTAAATATAAACATGCATCTCTGGAAAATACTATTACCGCTGTTTCAACTTGTTGTTCGAGATGGGTCTGGCTGCAGACCGCAGCAAGGAGGCGGATCGTATAGGGGCGGATCCTATAGGGGCGTTTCCTAACTTTTTTTATCCAATAGAATAATGACACTCAGCAGAAATACATACTGTAGATGGCAGTAATGCAATTTAAGGGATACCAGCTGCTTTTATAAATCCTCGCAGAATAAGTCATTCGTTCTTTCACGATGGCCGAACAACAAGTTGAAACAGCGGTAATAGTATTTTCCAGAGATGCATGTTTATATTTATTGTAATGTCATTTTTCTTAACACACAATTGTCTCGTTATCAAAGTACAACATCGACTGTCCAACCTCGTTAAGCGTTAATAAAGTAAATAATAGTTGTATGTGGTAAAAATGTTTGTGGTATTAAATGCTAACTTAGCATGATGCTATAAACACGTTGGCCTATAGTCCCGTTTGCAACCAGGCCTACTCTACTGTTGTAATAACGTTAAGCTTAGATAGGTCAATAGATTATCAGGCTCGGTAACAATACTGATTTGTGTTACCTAAGCTGATCATCTAATTGACCTAAGGTTAGCGTATATGCTGTGATGCTAACCAGCACTTAGAATGATGCTAGTGTACTGTTGTATTATCTTGGAAATATAAGTAGGCCTGCCCTACATACTGTAACTTAATCAAATAATATGGTATGGATTCGGATAGACAACATGGCTAGCTTGGTTGGTTGAATTGAGTAATAAGATGTGCGGTACTGATTAAGGTTGTAACTGTAACAGTTTGTAACTACTAGTTGTAATGAACCAGACGAGAGACGGGCGCATCCTTTCAGTAAATGTCGGCTGCTAATCAATATGTAAAAATAACACTTCGGATGTGTCTTCTATAATTATGTAACATTAGTTATGGCATCATCAGAAAAGATGAGCTGGCAGGATTCTGCAGCATTGACTGTTTCTATGATGCTGGAGGCACCTTCCAAGAATAAAATGTTTGTTTAATAAAGACTTTCCTCTTTGTATGTACTGTATATATATATATATTTTTTTTTTATTAATCTTACCACCAGACACAACATGAACAAATGAATGATACACATCAGGACAGTAACTTAAACTTCAGTATTTTAGGTGTACAGAAACCTCTACTCATGTTGTTAAATGATATACAGCAATATCTTCCATAAAACGTAGTCGATTGATTTGAATAATAATTACTACCACTGCACAAACAGTGAAACATGATATGCCTACAATTTATGAATTTGTCTTCTCTGTGGGTTGTATACTCTTCATTCTTTATGCAAATTAATTATAATTATTATTTTTCAAAGTTCGTTTATGATTCATTCAAAGCATTAAAATAAATGAGAAACAGAGAGCGTCATATACCTTTAAGAAATACGTGGGGGCGGGGTTCATAACCCTTTAGGAAACGCCCCTATACGATCCGCCTCCTTGCTGCGGTCTGCAGCCAGACTCTATTGTGTTGTTCGGCCATCGTGAAAGAACGAATGACTTATTCTGCGAGGATTTATAAAAGCAGCTGGAATCCCTTAAGTTGCATTACTGCCACCTACAGTATGTATTTCTGCTGAGTGTCATTATTCTATTGGATAAAAAAAGTTAGGAAACGCCCCTATACGATCCGCCTCCTTGCTGTGGTCTGCAGCCAGACCCATCTCAAATATCCCGACTCGGCAGTCTCGTGCGCTGTTCACATGTCAGTGGTGTTTTTCGCTCATGACTGGTGCAGAAAACTCTGAATTATATTCGCGAAATCACGCAAAACATGGGTTATTGTTGTGCTTTCGGATGTACGAACGGTGCGGGATCTGGGAGAATTTTTCATTCATTTCCCCAAGACAAAATCATCCGCCGAAACTGGATTATTTTAGTGAATCATGTTGGCTGGCAGCCGACAAAATGGAGCAAGTTGTGCTCTGACCACTTCGCGTCTGATGCATACGATGTTGATCCTGCCATCGTTAAGTATGTTGGTGGAGAAGCATTTAAAGTACATCGGAGGCTGAAACCCGGAGCTGTCCCCTCCATATTTGAGCACAAAAAACAACCGAAAGAACGAAAGAGCCGGGCAATGCAGAAACGCCAAAGAATTGAGGTAAACAAATGTTGATTTGATTTCAAAGCGCACGGAGCACAGCAGATAATGGAATTGCAGTTTTGTTGCTTATAGATTATCAGAACAATTCAAAGGGGACACAGCCCCATTGAATATTAACCTATGGATTAACTACATCATCGTTTTAATGCCATTTTAGACCAGACAAAGAGGAAGGTAAGCCTAGCTCATGTTAGTACCTAGCGCCACTTGTTTTGATGTACGTTTTTGTTGATAACCTCGCGAGTTTGTATCTTTCAGTGTTGAGGTGGGCACCGTTAGATTCTGTGTCTTTACGATCATAAACAATGTGTTGGATGTGGAGCTAGGATAAGTAATAAGGGAGCTAGGAGTGATTTTCGGTGCAGTAATAGGTTAGCATTTTTTCGCTAAATGAGAAAGATCAGTTAAATGAGTTTTTTCCCGTTATATGGATATAAAATATTCATAGTTTATTAAATATTAAGGTTCCTTAGACGTCGTTTCCTGCAAATGACGCGATTTCGGGTCCGTGGGGCTAAGAGGATAACAGAGTATGTTTTATTTATTTTTTACAACAGTTGTATTTGGATGGAATGAATACCTATAGTGATAATTCAAAGTAATAAAAATGATTTTTACAGTGAAAAAGTTCAAATGGAACTGATGGTTCCCAAATTACCCAGAGGTCGCCTGGACTTTATTTTTCTAAACCTCTCTAAAAAGGTCAAATTTCACTTGTTTTGCATCAATCTTGATACAGGGTACTTATTATATGTTATAGTTTGGATTCCTAAAGCTTTTAGTCTATAGTCTACTCAGAATCAGACATGATAACGAAACTAAGTTGTACTATCGGCGGAAGCAGCTGTGAGCGATAAGCCAGGTGGAAATATGTTTGGCCACTCTGACGTCACGCGACGCCATCTTGCGGAGACGAGCGGCTGAGAAATAAATCGTCGGACTTGGTGTTGGGGGTTGAACAAAATAAATATTGCGCATTGCCAGACGCATATTATCTCCGATTTTAATACTGCAATATCTTAGATAGTGTTGTAGCTATATGATTTCGATTTTACTGGCAATTATAAAAAAATCTTTGCATTTGATCTTTAAAGGCATTTTTACTATTAAAAAACAAATAGGCAAACACAAGAAGAAATGTGTTTATTGCTCATATTTAAGAACATTCAAAACATCAGACAGTTAGAAAACAGTTTCTTCTTTTGTTTGACAAACATTAAATTGTTCATGCTGGTCATCGTCTGGTATAAAGCGGAACAGCTTTCTCCACCAAAACTCAGCTGGTTAAAACGTAGTTTTGCCGCCTAGTCACAGCCGAAATCTGGATTTATTTCTGCTTATTTACATGTTTTTTTGTTTCTGTTACAAAATAAGGATTTAATCAGTTTGAATCAGTGAGACGTCAAACAAATCACTGTTATAAGCTTAGTTTAGTCTTTTTATCTTTTCTAAAACACTCCACACTCCACACTTGTACAATTAGTCACCAAACAAACAAACAGACACAGATTGATCAACTATGTTTACGTATCAAATGATCAGTGAGTTAAATCCAACCGAAAGTTCGTCATAACTTCATAACAGCCCCATCATATGTCTGTACACACCAAAACCAGTGTTTCTTTATGATTTAGTCTGGGGTTTGAAAAAAATGCAGTGTGAGTAATAGTTTATTGTGGAAGAAAGGCCAAAGCAGAGAGAAAGATGCATTTTAAGATAAAGCCATCTTGTTATGGACAAGGTCTAAGCAGCTTTTCAAAGAGTTATTTTGAAAAGCCATTTTCTCTCAGGCCGAAAGCTCCAATTAAATTGCCCAGTAAATTCCTGAGCCCTCATAGTTTCTAGGAAATAAGAGATTGCTCTGTGATCATGACCTTATGCGGCGCCCTAGAAGGATTATAAAAAGTCGCAAGAGTACTGCAAGAATTTCCTTTTCTTTCAGAGCGGAGTCACATATTAAGGGGTTTAGAAGAGAAAGGCAGCAGCTCTCCTGATAGCAGGCAGATCTCTAAATAAGAAGATGTCAGATGTACACTAGCTGCTTGATTCCCTCCTTCCACACACTGATAATAACCTCTGAGACTCTCTGACTGATTGGCAGAGATGAAAATGGGACAGGAAAGGACGCGCAGCCTTTCTGCTCCAGCGGTGGTTTCGTCATTGTTGCCCTGATGTTATAAACACAACACACACACACACGTTG
The DNA here is from genome assembly GCF_902827175.1 of Gymnodraco acuticeps. Classification (NCBI taxonomy): domain Eukaryota; kingdom Metazoa; phylum Chordata; class Actinopteri; order Perciformes; family Bathydraconidae; genus Gymnodraco; species Gymnodraco acuticeps. The sequence goes on from NW_022991654.1 coordinate 40,136, forward strand.
TTTTTTTTCTCACTCATCATTTTGCCTCGTCTCATTTCTACACACACCACAGACAGCTCAGTGTCACTCGTTATTTGTTGTGATGTATATTGCTTTGCTCTCTCTCTTTATCTCTCTCTCTGCTTATCAGCACTCCTACTTGCCGGTTGGTCGTTTTCTGTCAGTATCATCCATCTATCCCTCCTTTCCTCCTTCTCACTCCTCCTTCCTTCCCCCACTTCCTCTCCCATGTTTCGACCTCCCTCTCCCCTCATACTGTCAGTGTGTGTGTGAGTGTGTCCTCTCTGGACATTCGCCCTTCATAATTACTTCTTAGCCTTCACGTGCAGCCGCTCCATAACGGCAGTAATGATTTTAATACCCGCTACAGCAAAGATCCTGCTGTCCTCACGTCTTGACTAAAAATCGATATAGACCCTGGGGTGAGCTCAACATCATACTGTAGTAATTGGGGACTTATCACAAAGACGACCAACAAGAGAGAGAGAGAGACTTAAAAGTGTAAAGGAGAGAAAATCAGAGCCAAAGAAAGGTTATGGATAAATAATTAAAGGGGACTAATAGGAATAACTGAACTGAGAATGAGACAAAAAAAGATTTCTTAATAATTGGATAACGATGTCGGTGACTTACATAAACACAGATAAACACACACACACACATGCTCTTTGTGCAATGCCAAGGTTTCACATTAAATGATCAACACACTCTTCTGGTGCTCTCTCCTCTCTCTTGGCAAGGCAACACATTTGGATGTCACTATTTAATTAACTGTGAAATGCTTATTTTAAAGGGAATAACTCACACTCACCACCACACAATAACAGACTTTGTTACCCGGAGACAAAACAATGCACAAGGGGGAGACAGAGGATTGTTGATATGCGTGTGTTTCTGAAAAGAGGAGGAAGATTTAAGAAAGAAAAAAAACATATTGTCCAAATGAAATCAGCCTCCTTAACAATAGTTTGATGGACAGGCCTATGAGACCATTTATAATGGCTCAGAGTAGGGAGGCACATGGGGCTTATCACTCCATTCAGAACAATATACAGTCTCTCTTAGGACGCCTGCGCTGTAATTACAGTACACAGAGAAAATGATACGGTAGCCCGCCAGCTCACAACCAGAGAGAAATCTACAGTTTTTCTTCCTTACTCAGCTCCTAGAAAAATGTGTTTTCAGACTAGCTCCACACAAAGAAAATACATCCATAACCAAGGTGAAGGAGAACATTGTATGAAGTTTTATTTGTATTCATTTGTGTTAGTATCAAGTCAAAATGTACTGTTTTTACTAAAGTGAAGTTTGACAGCATAACAAAAGAAGAATCCACTTTTTGTAATAATCAGGTTAAGGTTGGATAAAATGCAATTGAGCTGATATGTGTCACTTAAAGCTTTTTGATGGAGCTACAGTCATACATTTCATTAACTGTACATTAGCGTATGACAGGATAACACCAACCATAGTTTTCATCATATTTTTTCATTTCTGTCCGTCCTTGCACTAGTGTCACAGATGCTGCCACTTTAAAGATCTTATATAATAATTAACTGACTGCTTATAACCTCCAGTAGGTGAGAAAAATGTATTTTCAGCAATGCTGCTGTTATGCACTTGAGAAGCTTTTTTCCTATATGCCTGATAATGAGGAGGAAATATAATTATAATGATGTACTTTAGGGTGGTTGACCAACCCTGGAGGGAAATACCACCTCTATCACACCTCCTGTAGTCTATACATAGATTTAATTAAATGATTGAGTGAGTTTTATGCATATATCAGGAGAAAATATCCTCAAGTCAATCTGCACATGTTTGACTCCTTGACATGATAGGAATGTTGTTATAAAGTCAATAGTATAGCGACATACAAACCCAGATATTATACTGTGTAAGTTAGCAACTGTTGCTCTACACACCACATATTTCTGTCAACACGTACCCCTTTATGAGCTGCTTTTTCACTGTAACTACTGTTTCCTGTTTCAGAACTCAATGAAGGTGATGTTCAAGTGCCTGTGGAAGAACTGTGGCAAAGTGCTGAGTACCGCCGCGGGCATCCAGAGACACATCCGCACCATCCACCTGGGGTAAGACACGCACACACACACACACACACACCACACACACACACACACACACACACACACACACACACACACACACACACACACACACACACACACACACACACACACACACACACACACATATTGCCTCCCTAAACTACACTCCACTACCCAAGCCAGCTTCATTGTCAAAATAGCAGATTAATGGTTGATGGATTATCACCACGGTAACACTTTGAGCTCTGGGAGTGAGGGTGGAGGCGGAGAACAGTGATATCGGAGGAATCGCACATTTACACTTCAATTAAACTGAGGATCTACACTCATTAACTGTAGATGATTGTGTTTTTGGAAAACTGACATTAATGTTGAAGAGAGCTCAGCGGTTGTGTGATGCTTTGACAAGTTGGACATGAGCAGTTATTAGCATTCAAAGGATATTCTGCTTTAATTTAACTTTGGAAAGCTGCAACCATTGCCAATTCAGAGTGAAACGTCGTTGTTTTCAAAAGCTTCTAATTCATCTTATTTAGTATTTTCTTTTATATAGATCTATCTGTTTTATTTACTTTGTTTTAGTTTTTGTATTTTATTAGATTTTTTTTGTCTCTCTCTGTATAGCATCTTGAGTCTGCCTCTTTGTATTAAACGTCCTTTACAAATAAAACTGTCTTATTTTATCAATATGTGTAATTTCCCCTCTCCACCCCCCTCCCTCTCTCTGTCTGCAGGCGTAACTGTGACTCGGACTGCAGTGACGGAGAGGAGGACTTCTACTACTCGGAGATCAAGCTCAACACGGACTCGGTGGTGGACGGGCTGAGCAGCCTGTCCCCCGTGTCCCCGTCCATCCTCTCCCCTGTTCCTCCTCCCCCCTCTCCTCTCCCATCATTCAACCAGCTGTCGGACTCCCACAGACCTCCGCAGTCCTCTGACGCCAAGGAGCCTCACCCCGGAGGAACCACCCCCCTCAGCCGCTCTGCGCCCAGCGCTCTCTACCTCATCCACACGGACCACGCCTACCAGGTGAGTGGAGAGCAGAGGGAGTATCACACCAAGGGATGTGACAATGACAATATAGGATTTTAACATGGATCTTGGTTAAAACGCTCACTAGTTGATCGTGAAAGGGCACAACAAGATTTAGAATCAGGGTTGAGAGCAGAGCAGGTAGGACCCAAGTGCAGGACACAAAGTATCTTGGCAAAAGTAAATGTAATTACGTATTTGTTATATAAATCAATCCTGCAGAAGAGTGCAGGGTAAGGGACGCCAAACGTAACTAATCTCTTCAATAGACAAAAACAGAACAAAACTCCAAAAATGATATACAACAAACAAGGATCCGACAAACACTGACAGAAAAACAGAACTTAAAGGGGAGCTACATGTATCATGCAGAATGCACTTTGTGATGTCTTTTATACATACATATGTGTCCCCGGTACGTCGGGGAACTCACGCAGTGTCAGAAAATAAAATCCTCTCTCTTTTCCTCCGTACCCACATTTTAAAAAAATGGGGGTACAACGAGCGGATACAGATTTACCGCCGATTTGACGTCAAATCGGCGGCGGACCCACAGAAAGTTGCTATCAGAAACAATGCCCGATGTGTTTTGGACGTAATCTCGTCTTTGTTTACATTAGCAAGCCTCGCTAACACTCAGAGCTAACCTTTACTGTAGAGCACATGTGTTTTAAAAAGCACGAAATAAAAAAAGAACTCACCTTGTGATAAACCTGCAAGAGAAAAGGCATTTGAGCTCCATACTATTTCAGAAATAATCCTTGACGTGGTTTAAACAGGATGGCGTTTTATCACAACCGAATGTAACTTTATCTCCGGTAGAATTCTGATCAGGCATTAGCTCCGCCTCCTCCTCCTCCTCCTCCTCCGCCTCCTCCTCCTCCTCTTTTTGTTTTTTTTCAAGCTAAGGACCCAAAATCTGAGTTTCTCTTCTCTAAAGAGGGGTTTGAGCAGTATGAGGCATAGTGCCCATGCATAGGCATGGGTGATCTGTTTGGGATTTTGAAAAAAAAACTTCACAGACATGTTTTATATAGGTATGGCCCTACAATATATATTTCAAATATAGCATGATAGGTCCACTTTAAATACATGCAGAAATAATCACAAGGACACAGCTGGGCAGGAGCATCACCAGGGGAACAGAATCAGGTAATCAAACAGGGGGAGGGAGAACACAGAGACAGGAAGTAGAAACAGACCTAACACAGGGGGGAAGACTTTTCCAAATAAAACAGACAGATCATGACATTGAGAATGAGGAAGGCTTCTGATAGGCCATATAAAATGCTGCTGATAAGTGTAAATAGATCCTTTTAGGTAGAACATCTCACCATTTCCCCCTTTGTCCTCCCCCCTCAGGCCACAGCTCCAGTGTCCATCCCGTCCAGCAACAGTAACTCCAGCGGGTCGGCCTGCACCAGCTTCACCCCCACCAACAGCTCCAACTTCAGCATCTCCTGGCAGTCACCGCCCGTCACTTTCACCGGCTCCACGGTGAGTAACTTAAACATTTATTCTCAGCCACATGCACAGTTACATTTGGACTCTTATAATACATCATTTTTTCTGCCCCCTCCAGGTGTCCCCCAGTAAGAGCCAGGGCTTCGGTGAACAGCGCTCCCAAACCATCGCCGTCCTCTCGTCCCCGCCCAGAGCCACCACCGCCCTCAGGTACCCGATCCTCTTACCTGACATTTCCTTTTTTAGCTTTAATTAAAGCTAAACAATCCGAAAGCTCATAATAAATATTACCATAGACAACGCATACCTAAGCTAATTCTCTATTTATTTCTACTTTACAGAGTGAAAATAACATAACATATTTACTCTCAAATCAGCTCAATGACTCTTAATTAAAGAGAAGTCTTGATAAATCAGCCTCTGATCTACCAAATCCACTCTAGATTGTATGATTTATGTGTTGTTTCCTTTTTAACACATCACAACCTTGTAGTTTGTTGATGGGCGTTTAGCTGCAATTAGAAAAGGCAAAACACAGGAGAATAGTTTGACATTTTGAGAAATGCAACTATTATATGCTTTCTTAAGTCACATAAGAAGTGTGATTACAACTCTCATACAGCAAGCAACTGGTTAGCTTAGCTTAGCTTAGCATAAAGACTTGAAACAGATGGAAACAGGTAGCCTGGCTCTGTACAAAGGGAATGATCATCTCATGTTGCTCTTAACGAAAAAGCACCAAAGAGTGTATTTTAGTAGTCTAACAATTTCATTTCAATGTTTTCAAAAGGAATGTTTTTTTCACCACTGGTGTTTTGAATGATAGTGCACTTGATCATTTAAGCAGATGATGATTTATAATGTATCCACTTCTCCCTCTCAGTCGGAAGGTGCGCGGTGAGGGGAAGAAGTGCCGTAAGGTGTACGGGATGGAGAACCGCGACATGTGGTGCACCGCCTGCCGCTGGAAGAAAGCCTGCCAGAGATTCACCGACTGAACGTTCCTCACCAACTTCAAAGCGCCACGCCAACGTGCACGGCTGCCTTTGGCCAGAGAAAAGGGGGAGGGGCATCGTTTTGCATGCATTTGGTTTTCTTCAGCTCAAAATCGCAACTGTCCGTCAAACTCTGGCTCTGCCCCTGAGCCCCCCCCCCCCCCCCCCCCCTAAGCTCAACTGAACTCCAGCTGGGGAAGGGACCAAAGCAGAGTCACCTTTCACATTGCCGTCCTCGCCATTCCCACCATTCCCAGTTTTGGGAAACCCCAATGCAGCTAAACTGTAAAGAAAATATAGATCTAAAGATGTTTCCTGTTTTTTATGTTGGGTTCAGTGTTGCATCTTTCTATGTTTTGTAAAGCTCTGGTTTTTAAATGGAAAGTCTAGTCAAAGAAGGAGTGTGTTTTAGTAAATGAAAAGAATCTTCACTTTTTTATCCAAAAGAAGATTGGGCCTCTTTGCTGCCATTTTTGAAGAACGTGAAAGCACGGCGGTAAAGCTCTCAGTTTTTGTTCTCCCTTAGACTTGTTCGTGTCTTGTTTTATTTCTGGACCTTTGAGGTGATCTTTTATCACCGACATGCCAGCCTCTCTACCGGCTCCTCACCTGCTCTTCGCTCCTGACAGCCGCTGGGAATGTACGACCGAGCCGAGAGGGCCGGCTGACATGTGGAGAAGAAGAGAGGAAGAGAGAGACACATGGTGAATGAGCAATGCAAAAAAAGATAGGATTTACAGTCAGGGAAAGCAGATGGACCATGCGTTCACACACAAACAAACACAGGTATTCACACTCAATCAGTTTTCTATGTCACTTTTTATCCAGTTGATTCATTTCCTTTGCTTTATCAGGGATGGGATTCTAAAGAAAGCAACAACCAGCAGCTGACACATGGAGTTATACAGAACAGCACAGTCTCAATAGCTTCTCTCTTTCACTTTGCAACCAAAAACTCCTGTATCTTATTCTTTGTTTATTGTTGTTGATGTATTTGTTTTGGCAAAACCAACACTGTTTACCTACCACCTGCAGAAAGTGTGTTAAAAAAGCTTCCTGACAGCACTGGAAGCATGGAGTCAGCGTGCGAGGCCACACCTTTGACCACACACAGAGAGACAGACTGCCCTCCTCCTCAGCCAACCTTTACACCTTCCTAAAGGAAACAGAATATCTTTGTGTTTACGGCGCATCTTGATCATCTGTTAACCAAAGGAGGAGGGCTGAAAACCAAAAGTGAGGCACTTGCACTGTATGTGTGACACGGGGCACTTGGTGCTATTGAGGTGAAAATGTTGCTATCTTCCACGAGCCCTTTTCATTTACAACTTCTAAAAGAAAATAAGAGCAACTAAAAGCAAACATTTCATCACACAGAATATGGTTACCCCCATTTTGAACCATTATTTGCTCTAAGAGTTTTGGAGAAATGATTTATAGGCACTTGATCAGGTCACTCCTTGTTGTTCAATGTGCACTGCAGACTTTCTTCACTTGGCAACATGCAAGCAAAGCTTTGACTCCAGCTGTTCGGAGAGTCCGCCACGTAATATTGTTACTGAGAAGTCGAGAGGGGGAAAGGTACAAATGTCTGATTTGTCTTTTGAATGTGTTCATTTGAGTTTCCGCCTCCTTGTTGGCTCAGGCAGGAAATAAATTGTCAAAGCCCAAAAAGTTTACAGATGTTCACTCTGTAGTGATAATGGACCAACTCTTTTTCACCTGGGGCCGCGCTCTACTTTATTACAGTGTACTGAAATAGATTGAAATGTTGTTTCTACGAACAGACACATATACTATATATGTGATACTGATTCTGCATTTACTCTTCATTATTGAATATTTTCTCAAATGCATGCTAAAATCTTTATTGGCAGTTCACACAGATTTTTTTTCCCCCAGAATTATTGGAAACCAACACCAGCTATAAACTCGCTCGCTCGCCCATTTCACAGTGCAGCCTTTTCCCACCTGATGGTAAAATGGTAGCTCTTATATGTTTGCTCAGCTGTTTCTATTTCGTCTCTATTTGTTTTTGTGTGTATATATGTCATTCTTGTGTTTTCTCTAAGCTCCATGTTTATGACCCGTTACCTCGGTCATTACATTTGCCACATTATGAACAAGACAGGTTCAAGTATGACATTGTGAGGAAATGTGCCGTTCAACCTGTCTGGCTACTGTTGTTTTGAATTTAGGGATAGCCTTAAGTCACTCTTGAAAAAAATCATTGTGCTTCTTCCATGTTATTACATTGATGTTTCAGTAAGACATATTTAGATTATCTCCAAACTGGTTTGCCATTGTATTTTGTGAACGTATTATCGTTTAAGAAAAGACAAATCTATATATACGTAAAGAAAAAACATGTTGACATTTTCAAAAGCAAAAAAAGACATTGATTTGGCTGTTTGTTTTATATTTTTTCCATATATATATATATAAATGATGACATATACTGTTTATACATTTTGTTTTCATGTTCTGCTAAAGGTTTTTTGTATTGTTAGGGGGAAGCCCAGGCAGGGTGACCCGCCTGCAGCGCCTTCACGTAGCCCCCCCCCCCCCCCTCTGCTGCCGCTGCTGCAGTCGAAATCCACAGTTGATTAAAAAAACCTTTATCTTATTTTTTCCAATTCACCTCTCTGGGTGCCATGCAGGCCCACTTGCAATTAGTTTGATTGACATCTCGGGTGTGTTTGCACTCATGTGTGCAGTGACACACTCCTGTGTATGGATGTGAAGGAGCCCCAGGCAAAGTAGCTGCCACTGGAGCACTGTGCTCTGCCACCCGCCCACCCCCCCCCCCCACCCCCCCCCCCCCCCCCCCCCCCCCCCCCCCCCCCCCTCCAGCGTTACCGCTCCTCCCAAGGAGCTCCACACCTTTGTCAAACGGCCCGTGGCGCTTCTGTCAGCTGACAAACCAACGCTTTTGAGTTGAAAGATGTTTTTTGTTGGTGCGGCCGCCATTAGCTGGATGTGGCAGATGTCGTTTTTTTGTTTTAACTCCATGCACTTCCCACTGCTCTTTCTCCATCATGGTGGTGCTTCATGGTGGCAGGACCGTCTCCTCCATTGAACTCTGGAAAAATCTGGCTGCCAATCAGATTCTGTCCAGGAACAAGTCCCTACAGCAGTTATCCAGAGGTTCAGGCTGGATATTTTTAATGGCAGCATCTCTAGGCAGCTCACTTTAAAATATGCTCTGAGCCACTGTCACCATCTCATGGCATGTAGTAAGAGTCGGACAAAATAAACCTCACACCCTTGTTTGGGGTAAATCCAAACCCTCCAGACACGGAGGTGGAGAAATGAAGGTGCTATATCCCATTCTGTTTCTCCCATGTTGTCCTCTGATCATACTAACTCCATTTTTTGTACACAATGTTATGCTGTAGAACATGAAAATAAAAACACCATGCCTCAAGCCTACAAAGTGTCCAGACACCAGTTAGTGGGGAGGTCGCCCCCAACCCTCTGTTTTTTCTCACCTGCGTCTTCATCAGTGTTCATACTTTTATTTTGGTGACCTAAGTCATGTAGGTAAGCACAAAGAACATGGTCATTTATTTTTATTTATTGCTTCAAAACATCTTATTTTAGAGAATAAAACATATGTTGCTATTCCCCAAACATCAGCCTAAGGTCCATTTAGCTTTCACCCATATCACACAGTCTTCATTCATGGCATCATTTGTCAAGGAATTGTTAAAATTGTACATGTTTCTTTGATTTGATAAGAACTAAGCATACGCTCTAGTGATGAAAAGCATCTGACACTGTCGAAAGCTTCAGAAGGAGTGAGTTAATAGGCCCAAAGTTGAGATGGTTTCATCAGCTAATATACAAACTGAACTTCCCACAAACATTAAACATGGCAATATAGCATTTAAGAGCAACACAAACTCACCTGTGGTTGCTCGTAAAAGCAGGAAATGGTCATTTGAACTGACATCACAGTCCATTTGCACCCGACAGATGAACATGTTGTGAAATGTTTTGATTATTGGATAATTGACTTCCTTTTGGGCAAAACGAAGAAGGATAATGACTCTTATATTTTACCCTAATGATGCCAAACAGGCCATATGGCGTCGTGCTTCTGATCTGATCATCTAACTTATTCACATTAGAGTAGAAGTGAGCTGGCAGCCCTGCGACCTGGGGGAGAGAGCATCTAAACACAGCATTACATAAACATGTGTTCGCACAGCAGAGAAACTGTGGCATCAAAGAGCCACAATAGGCGGTCTTGTTGCTCTAGTCTAGTGCGAGTGATATGAATACTTATGAGCACTTCTTTTGTGTCTCCCTTCATATTGAGCCGCTGCTCTGGCTTTTGTTCTCTGCTGTGTTTACCCCCTCCTCTGCCGCCTAATAAAGGGCTGAGCGTTCTGCCATGATTTATAGACTGAATAAAACAAGATAGCATTATTCTGCTTACGGACGACATAAAAATCAACTCTTGTGAGTTATGAGGGACCCTCAATGTGTATGTCCCGAAACACACACACACACACACGAGATATGTCCATGCATGTTGTCCAGCGTAGCTTCTGAGCAGTGATGGCTTTAACTGCAGTTCATATGTTGACAGTTTTATAAGCATTCATGATGTATGCAGCTGATCCTTACTGAGATCAATATTTCATACATGACAAGACTGGTTTGTGACAGGAGGCTGACACTTATTACACCTTATATCATCCAAGTATAGCTCAATATAATCTACAATATATACAGATTAAGCTGCAGCACAGTATATCCAAGCTATGGTATCAGTATGTATCAGTATATTCATGTGACATCTCTGAATTGAATTCTAAAAAATCTTCTCATTTCCATTTGTATTTGCTCTGGAAGTTGAAATTAGAGTGTCAGGTTTCCGTTCAGTTAGGTGTCCCCATCAGCTCTGCGGTTGCAGATTAGCCATGCACTTGTAGCGGCCGATAAAACATGTCAGCACATGCCCACAGAGTTGTTTTCTGTTGCCCTGCAGTGCCTGCGCACACACCCTCTTGTGTTCTGCAGAAAAACCATCCAACAGTATCTGCAGCAGGTGGCAGTCAGACGCTATGTGAGAATGACTGGATTAGTATTCAATTGTGCTTTGTTATTAAAGAAATGCGAGTGGAGTTCCCCTGAGCAATCAAAGCGTTGCCTTGCATGACCCTGAGTATGGATTTAGTAGCAGTGTGAAGTCAAACATCCCAGTAACTGTTAGTTTCTATGGCAACCATGCGGGTAGGGCGGTGGTGCGGTCAATAAAAAGAGGAGGGACCCTCCATCTTTCATTCAGGATTGTGACACACACACACAGTTTTTGGGGCCTTCCCCTCAAACATGAATACAAAGTCCTTGGGTTGTGTTTCCAGGAGCTGCTTTGACCCCATTAGGGTCATCTGGAGGAATATAGGAGTCCTGAATGTGCCTTGATGAGCGTAGAGTTTCTAGAGTGGACCTCTCCAGGTGTTTAGAAACTGTGTGGAGGTGTGATTTTAAAGTGTCTAGGGCCACAGCGACGATGATGGATGTTTCTGGTGCTGGCTGGTCTGCTTTCTATACCTATAATTCAAAGATTTGTGATACAAAGAAATGTCCTGTGAGTTGCGTTCAGGGGCCCCTTTGGTCTCGGATCTAGAAAGTTGTTGCAAATATGACTTTTCTACTATTTGCTGTTACTTGTATTTTTGGATCCAAATGTATGATGTTTTTTTTCACTTGTTACTACTTCTCTTTGTTTTCCCAAACAACACTTCCCCTCTCCCTTACTTACAAGGGCTTGTAGGTTAGTGTATGTTGATGTGAACAATTGCTGTTGTAGTAGAAATGTTTAGGAAATCAAGGACGCCTCACTTAGCAAACATCCTGTGAAACAGTCAGTGAGACGATCCGTTTTTAAGGATCTCCAAAGTAACCTGCTTTCTCAGCCTGAATGTATTCAGAATATCAACATTTAAGAATATTTTACAGCTCTTTCAGTTTGAACAGAATACTCTTTAAACTGCATCATCTCATTGGCTGTTTTGTACTTATTACAATCATGTACCTAAATAACTCGATGACTGTCGCACTGGATTTTTACTCTCTTTTTTCAAACAGGATACTACATACTCTGGTCTAACTGTATTTGTAATGTACTGCATGTGCATGCAAATACTTGTCTTTATATAAATGGGCTCTATTTGTGCTTCGGCGTAAATGATGGGTTGGGAGCAGCCGGGCTTGCCTCAATGTTCTTTAATTTAATTTCATCAGCAAACTAGATTTTGCTTTTACAAACTTACAATACAGAGAGAAACATCTCGTGTTTTCTCATTTGTTCAAAAGAGCCAGAAGTACCTGTGATTCCCTGCTGGCACGGGCCAATTTGTTACAGTCACAGTGAAGCTCTCTCCATCCTCGTGTGTGTGTATTAACAGTTAGCCGGTCCCAGGAGAGTAGAGGCGGATGCTTCTGGAAGACGGATCACTAGAGGAGGCTGTGCACTAAAGCCTCGCTTCGAGAGAGGGGAACAGATCCAGCTGGAGTTATGAAGAGGTCTGAAGTGTGAAGTCTCAGTTGTTCTTCCTCCAGCTGCATCCCAAACCCTCTGCTGAAAACACACCGGGAGCTTTAACAAGATGATATTTTTCATCTGTGTCTAATCGGATGAGGCCAAAACCATGTGGTACTTATACAATAAGAAGTGTATTTCTTATACCACATGTATAATATGTTAACCTTGTTGTGGCCTATTCCCGCTTGGAGGTAACCACAGGCTTGTTCAAGACTTGAGGCTGCTCTCCACCCTGATGTGGCCGGCACAGTATGTTGCGTTTTATATCCTCTTGAAGCCTAAATGTAAATGTTTTATAAGTGTTTCCAGACTGTACACTTAAATTGTAGATTCTCCAGATCTGTTCATGGACTGCACATTTGGTGACACAGTTGGTTGTAAAATGTTGACACTACATTATCAGACATTAACAGGAGAGATGTTGTTTTCTTGAGGGGGTAGCCCACTATTTCTTTGCTGAGGTGAAGCTCAGGATGTCCTTTCATAGGCAGTGTCAGCTTTTGGTGCATCAAAAGTATTGAGGAAATGTCAAAGGAATATTTCACCATCGAGATATATAAGCACATTTTCAGCATGCAACTTGCTGAGAGATAAATAAGAACATTGATACCACTTTGCCAAATAGAAAACCACAGCCACCAGCTGTTTAGCTTAGCATAAAGACTAGGGAAAATAGGGGAACTCCCCATACAAAACCTTAAATGTATGTTATCCACACAAAATATCTTGTTTGTGTAATCAGTGCAAAAAAACAAGTGTAAAAACTACAATTTGCTTTTATGTGCAGGGTTTTTTGCGGAACAATTTCTTAGCTCGGGATGTTGGCGGCGCCTCAATCAAGTTAATGTTCTGAGCCAAACAATAGTCAAACCTATCATTGTGTTAAACTCTCAGCAAGATAACAAATAAGCATGTTTCCCAAAATGTCAATTATTCCTATAAAAGTTAGCCTTTTTATGTGGGGTCAGTGCAAGACAAGAAGAGAAAGTATTAAAAACTGTTTGCAGATGTGCGGGCTGACTCTTTCATACAAAACAAAAGCAATATATTCTGGTCTGATTTCACTGAATTTGTCTCCTCCAATTAGTATCAATTACCTCAAACATCTCATCCTAAAAAACAAGTTAGGAGAAAATTGCGTTTTGCTGAAGGCTGCACAATTATTAATGACACAAGAGTGCTCTGATACTTCAAACACTGTCGACTCTGATATGAATTACTTGTCTCCCAAAGCCTCTCCTCACCACTCTGCTTGTTTTATATTTGTGTGGAGAAAAGGACTACGGGATGAGCTAGAAGAGTGTATTTCCTCTGGGTCATCAGGAGTAACAGTATGTATTCATGGCTGCAGGATGAATGAGACAACATTTATCATTCAGCGCTAAAAAAGCTTGATCCACCTTTCAACTGCAACATTAATGTCACCCTGCATCATTTATCAAGTGGAATTTATAAAGCAAGCATTTCAGATAAAACTATAAAAAAATTAATTAAATAAAAATATCTCAGCTGCAAACATTGTCGCCTATGTTTTATTTTTCATAAATACCTTTTGGGCAGAACTTCTGTTACTGCACTCATGCATAAGCTAAAATCACACAACCAAGGCACACGCACGCACGCACGCACACACGCAACGCACACACACACAAACAGACACACACAGATACACAATATGAGTGAAAGAGGTGTGAAAGCCAACTATGTTAGATCATGTCATTCGGGCAATATGTGCTCCTGTTGCTCAACATATGTCCCCGTAGCTTTAGGTCTAATCCTGTGATGATGTGAAGAACTCACTGGTGAGAGGCTGCTGGGTCAAACTCATGGCATCAAATGTGTGTGTGTGTGTACAGCAAGAGATGATTAAGTGTGTGTTTCACATGACCGCCCAAGGAATATCCCATCTGCTCCATGTAGCACTAACACCTCCACTGTTTGTCCGTTTGTTTGTGTGTGTGTGTAAGAATAGAAGATTACTGAGCATGTGTGTGTTCACCTCTACTCTGAGATCAAGCCATTCCTGCGGCCATAAATGCACGTTTCAATGTGCAAGCTGTCATACCTCATGCATTATCAACTAGTACATTGACATAATAAAATCTCCCCATGCTGCTTTTTTCAGACCAGTCAAAGTGTGTGTGCTTCATTATCATAAACGCTTGCGTCTGCAGAGCGTTGCCCTGCATCAGATGACCAAAATGAAATGTGAGGAGTTTATGATGCGAAACATGGATTCACATTGCATCTGGTTGAAGTTCACTGACATTTCACATCATGCAATGATTGTAGAGATGTGTATCCAGGCATTAATGACTTTGTCTGTCTGCTCTGCTGAGGCGTTCGAGCAGCAGGTTGAGGTGCAGAAGAGCCAGAGTGTCCGTCTGTGTCCAAGACATTGAATAATTGATGAGGGCGATGAAAAACAGCAAATGTGCGAAGGCTCCATCTGTGACCTCAGACCTCAGTTGATAAGAATCGTTGCTGTCCATGAAATTAATAGCTTCCCTTTGCTTTGAGGGCGCAGGAGGTTCAAAGAAATGTGGCGGGCACAGAGAAAGAAAGAGGCCCATATGGACCAGATTTAATCAAGTGTTTTTGATCTGGAAACACAAGATAAAGAGAGAGTTATGTAGTGATATACAGGAAGCGCTTGAACTTCAAAATAATAGTGTTTCATTTTGGAAATATGGCATTCTTGCCGAGAGTTCCATCAAAAAGATTGATTCCGCTCTCATGTATGCTATTGAGCTGTACTGTACTGTACTGTACCCAATATACAAGCTGTTAATAAACTTTTCAATCAATCAATCAATCAATAGCTATATGAGCTAAGCCTAGCATGGAGAATGGAAACCGGGGAAACCAGCTAGCCTGGCTCTGTCAGAAGGTAACAAAAAATGGCTTGCCAGCACTTCTAAAACTTTATTTTAAGTCTATTTGTATTGATGTGTTAGTTGAGATTGATTCTACTCTCATGTTTAAATCTTAAAATATGACGCTACATTCTGGTTAGCATAAAGATTTAAAATGGTGTCAGCTAGTCTGGCTCTGTCTGAAGGCTTACAACTGGCCTGTAACCAAATCTACTTTTCAGCTCATTTATGCTGAACTGTGTTTCTTGTCTATTTTTCTGAATATGACCGTGATGCTATCACTAGTAGCATGATTAGCTTAACCAAGCACAAACACTTGAAGTTAAACATTCCTGGGCACGCTAAAGTCAGACACCTAACGGTTAACCCCCCTAAAACAACACTCACGTTTTGTGAGATATAATTCAAGTAATTGTGCTAAGCTAAGATAGCTGTGCGCTTGTTGTAGCTTCATATAAAACAAGCAGACGTAAGAATGATACGGTCACTGCCAGGGATGTTGGGAAGTCTTTCAGGATACTTTTTAGAATTTGTTCAAGTTGTTTTGCCTTCTAAACTCACACACAAACTAAGCCATGTTTGAACTGAATGGTCTCTGCACATTATATGGGCTCAGAACAGTCTCATAATACACACATGCACACAGAAGGATTCACACTTGTATTTCATGATCCGCAAAAGGATTCAAACTTGTATTTCCGGATCCACACTTGTGTTTTTCAATGCACACACAAATGTGTTCCGTTTCATATACATGTAAATAAAATCCATGTATTTTTGATCCTCATTTGTTTTCCGTTTAAAACCGCTGAACCTGCAAACACAAACCGCTTTCTGTGCACGGATCGCTGTGCATTCGTGTGTGGGTTTTTTGAGACTCTCCTGACGCTCACCCGATTCGTACTTGTAATTTTTTTCAGATGTCTCCTTCATTCTAAGCCAATCACATGAGCGCGCCCCCACGAGGGTAGATTTCTTGCGTTCATGACACTTCATATACGCATTTTGCGTATTCAGCTCGCTAAACAGAGGGCGGAGCTTCAGGTGATCATGCAGAGCTGCGTGTCTCCGTCAGACTCAGCAGCTGATCTGATCTCTCTCTCGTGTCCGGTTATACTTCACTCGCGTTTATGTCCATATTGATCAGATCCAGCTCTCCCGATCGGCCTTTATAGAGAGCACCGATCAAACTATTAAGAGTGAATATCGGCCGATAATGACCGGCGGGCCCCCCCCCGTTGACAGTTCACTGTCTAGCACTGGCTTCGTAGTGCACTGATCGATTAGGCTAAGCTAACCTGTAGCTGCTCCCTCCACACTCACAACAACTTCATACAGACATAAATAAAGCAGCTGTATTCGCCATACAGGAAACACACCTTTAAAACGGTTTTGCCTGCCGTTTTTGTGTACACTGTAGTGCCGTGAAAAGAGAGTCGGAGGCGGTGTATTAAGAATGGAGTTCCAATCTTTATTATCCATTACTTTCAGAGAGGTTAACACATGCACTGCTCTGCCTGATGAGCTAGCAGGAATGGCAGCTAAAGCTACAGGTGTTCCCCACTAAAGGGTCCGTGTGGCAACACAATAAGCATTGAATTATGTCCAATAACGTGTCACCACACAAGCCCCCACAGAATTCACACATAAACAAAATCAGCATGGCGGGGAGGAACGACACGCCGACCCCCACGACTCCTGAGCACGGGAGTCGGAAAAGTGACTCCCGCCTGTGCGGCCCCCGGAAGGGGAGGGACCGGAACAACAGGTCTTAAATCCGTGACAGGGGACGAGGCCGGGGGGCGGCCCCGTCGCGGAGGTCGAGCCAGCACCACAGGCTGGTCCAAGTCCAGGTGAGAAGCCTTCACCCGGTCCACCGAGACGTGCTCGGCCTTGCTACCCAGGTCGACCACCAGGTGCTTGTCCCCGTGCTCCAAGACCCGGAAAGGCCCATCATAAGGGGGCTGCAGGGGGCCTCTGTGCGCATCGTGCCGGATGAACACGTGCTCCGCCGAGCGGAGCTCTGCGGGAACCTGGGACACCTGAGTACCGTGCTGAGTAGTAGGGATCGGAGCAAAGGCCTCAGCGGCGTCACGCAGGAAAGCCCGCTGGGTCGACGCCGACCAGGGAGCCGATGCATTTGGGAGGAAATCCCCCGGAACTCTCAGCGGCTGACCGTAGACCATCTCCGCTGTAGAACACTGCAGATCTTCCTTAGGTGCGGTCCTCAGGCCCAGCATCACCCAGGGCAGCTTGTCGACCCAGTTACCGTCCGTAAGGCCGGCCTTGAGGGCCGCCTTCATGGAGCGATGAAAGCGCTCGCAGAGGCCGTTAGCCTGAGGGTGGTAAGCGGTAGTCCTGTGCAGCTTAACCCCCAAACCGCCTGCCACAGCGTTCCAGAGCTCCGACGTGAACTGAGAGCCCCTGTCTGAGGAAATGTCTGACGGGGTGCCAAAACGACACACCCACGTTGCAATGAAGGCCCGGGCAACGTCTGCGGCTGATGTCGAAACGAGCGGAACCGCCTCCGGCCAACGGGTCGTTCTGTCCACCATGGTGAGAAGGTAGGAAAACCCCTGAGAGGAAGGCAACGGACCAACCAGGTCAATGTTGACGTGATCAAACCTCCTCTCAGGCACCAGGAAACGCTCCAACGGGGCCTTCGTGTGGCGGTGCACCTTAGTGCGTTGACAAGCCACGCACTCCCTGGCCCAAGTCCTCACGTCCCTTTTCAGTCCTTGCCAAACGAACTTCGCCGCTACCAAACGCACCGAAGGTTTAACGCCGGGGTGTGACAGGCCGTGCACAGCCTCGAACACAGGACGCCTCCAGCTGGCAGGGACGACAGGCCGCGCCAGGCCCGTAGAGACGTCACACAGGAGAGTAATGCCCGCGTCGCCGAACACCACGTCCTCCAAGCGCAGCCCCGCGCTCTCCACCTTCAGGGCCTGGACGCCGGGATCTGTGACCTGGTCTGCCGCCATGCGTGTATAGTCCAGGCCCAACTGGATGGCACCGATGACGACCCTGGAGAGGCAATCAGCAACCAAGTTCGACTTGCCAGCCACGTGCTTAATGTCCGTAGTGAACTCCGATATGTAGGATGTGCCGCTGCTGACGTGCCGACCAAGGCTCCGCCACTTTTGACATGGCGAAGGTGAGCGGCTTGTGGTCGACAAACGCCGTAAATTCACGGCCTTCCAGCATGAAACGGAAGTGCCGCACGGCCAAATAAAGTCCGAGGAGCTCCCGGTCAAAGGCGCTGTATTTGCGTTCTCTAGGCGTCAGCTGGCGGCTGAAAAAGGCGAGCGGCTGCCAAGCGCCCTCCACCCACTGCTCGTGCACTGCGCCGACCGCGTAATCTGACGCGTCCGTGGTGATGGAGATGGGAGCCGTAGATGATGGGTGTGCCAACAAAGCCGCCTGAGCCAACGCGGTCTTGACCTCAGCAAAAGCGCCGTCCGCCTCTGCTGTCCAGTCGATCTCCTGGACGGGGGTCTTGCCTTTCAACGCTTCATACAGCGGCCGCATGATGTGTGCGGCCCGGGCGATGAAACGGTGGTAGAAAGTCACCATCCCCAGAAACTCACGGAGCGACCGGGCTGTGAGCGGGCGAGGAAACGCCGCAACAGCCTCCACCTTCGCTGGCAGAGGTGTCGCACCGCCCTTGGTGACGTGGTGCCCCAGGAAATCGATGTCCGACACCCCGAACTGGCACTTTGCAGGATTGATGATTAATCCGTGTTCGTTGAGCCGTGTGAAAAGGGCTCGGAGGTGGGACAGGTGCTCCTGCACTGAAGCGCTGGCGACGAGTATGTCGTCGAGGTAAACAAACACAAACGGCAGGTCCCGCAGCACCGAATCCATCAGGCGCTGGAACGTCTGAGCGGCATTCTTGAGTCCAAAAGGCATCCGCAGGAACTCAAAAAGTCCAAAAGGCGTTATCACTGCTGTCTTGGGAATGTCCAGGGGGTGCATGGGCACCTGATGGTATCCACGCACCAGGTCCACCTTGGAAAACACCCCCGTACCGGCCAGATGCGCCGAAAAGTCCTGAATGTGCGGCACCGGATAGCGGTCAGGCGTAGTGGCGTCGTTGAGTCGGCGGTAATCCCCGCACGGGCGGAACCCGCCGTTCGATTTGGGAACGACGTGCAGGGGGGAAGCCCAAGGACTGTCGGAGCGGCGGACAATGCCCAGGCGCTCCATGGTTGCGAACTCCGCCCTCGCTACAGCCAGCTTAGAAGGGTTCAACCGCCGGGCCCTGGCGTAGACAGGAGGCCCCCCGGTAGTGACGTGGTGTTCCACGCCATGCTTAGTGGTAAGCGCAGAGAAGGTGGGTAGCGACAGGTCTGGAAACTCGGCCAACAGTCTGAGAAACGTGTCTGCACCTGACAGCCCGTCGTCGTACGCTGCGCTGCCAAGTGTGCACACGAGGGAAGAAAACGTTAAGGCATCAACCAAACGCCTATTCTTAACGTCCACTAAGAGTCCATGAGCACACAAAAAATCCGCTCCGAGGAGGGGAAAAGAAATGTCCGCTGTCACAAAATCCCAGCTGAAACGCTGTCTGAATAAAAACACGGATAACGAGAAAACCTGACCAAAAAAAGTCTGTACGTTTTGTTAGTTTGATTGAACGTTTGAACCAAAAAACGAAAATACCAGCCTTTTTTCGTTTTAAATCAAAAACGAAAAAACGGGAAACCAAAGCCGTTTTCCTGTTTATGTTGTCTGAATCAAAAAACGAATAACAAGAAGACCTAATTAAAAAAACGGTCTGATTTTGGTTTTTGATAACAACTTCATTCAATTTTCCGTTTTGTATTGAAGAATGAAGTGAAGCAGTCCGGTGGACCGGAAGTTAAAGAACATATTTCAAAATAAAAGACACGAGGATATGCTGTAAAAGTTAAATCCTGGAACCCAGAAGTCTGACGAGGATAAGTTTATCTCTGCATTCACATGCAGATATGTGTTTATAGAGATCAATACAAGTATGCAAGCACTGTGCATAGCTTTATTTAGCTGACTTCCGGTTTGTACTGTGTCGGTAAATCCAGTGTCCAGCTTGCCGTTGTGTGACAACCATAGACTGGTGACAGCGTCATGTTTGTTGCATACCTGCAAGATAAGATAAGAACTATCGCCCTACTTTCACCTGCACCCAGCAGCAAGCGGGAGAACGATATATCATACAGTCGACCCCTAAAACAGTTCACACAGTAAATGGAACAGTTGTTAATTTGTCCAACATTATGAATTTGATGTTTGTCTCAACTGCTAATTTTATTTTTATTTATTTTTTATTTAACCTTTATTTAACCAGATAAAAGCATTGAGATAGAATCTCATTTGCAATGCTGACCTGGCCAAGAAGGCAGCAACATTACACATAACACAAACATATAAAATACAGAGAACATAACTAAGAAAACAAAAGACAAAAAAGCAGTCACTACATTGTGCACATTAGGACAGTAAGAAGCTGACAGCTGAGTTAGAACAGAAAGACATGCAGGCCATAATCACTCGACGCTCAAAAGAGGAATGTGTGTGTAGGCTTACATGAACTGAATTGAAACACTGTCCATTAGTTGATTAATAAACAAGACATTCAAGTCAAAGTTTTAGGCATTTTCATTTGTAGCACGCTGTAAATATGGACTATGAATGAACACATGCAATGTGGAAACACACAAATAGGTTTATTCTCAATACTCATAACAGTATCAATCAGACACAATGACTTTACTGAGAGTGAAGATGACATGAACATAGTTACTGTATGGTACTGAAGACAACATACAGTATATTGCATTTACCTCTTCCTCTAACTCTCTCTCCAAAAGTGGCCTCCATTGTTGTGCACAACAAAGTGTTCAAGCTCAGGTTTCTAAGTGATCTAATTGGTTACATGGCTTTGAACATGTGCATTCTGGGTGCAGGGGCTTGATAATTGAGTGTGGTATTTCAGTGGCAGTGTTTTGCAAACAACACACAGGCTGTCGGTTTTGAATAACGTGTCAAATGTAAATAAGAGTGTGTAATTATTTGGTCAATCCAGTGTCCAGCTTGTCGCTGTCTGACAACGTCATGTTTGTTGTGATATACCTACAAGATTTACCTGTGACAAATGTCAGCGATGTAAACAGAAATGTCGACCTACTTTCACCTGCACTCAGCAGCAAGCGGGAGAAATGTTTCAAGTTGTACTTGTGAAGTTACGTCTACAATTAGGAGGGTGAGTAATTAAGCTTTTATTTCTGTAACGTTAAACTTATTGTTTTTCTTCAACAAGTTTGACTACATTGAAAGACAGAGGAGGGACAGTATGTGCATTCTTAATGAACATACTTTGTATTTTAGTGTCAGGGTGTTATGCTACAGGTCCATGAGGACAGGCCCCATAGTGAGGTCAGGATGAAGTGTTACTGTCTTAGTTACCGTCTGGCTCAACATGTTCCTGGGGATTTGGCTCATTTCAGACAGGTTAGACACATCCAATAGTAAAACATTAACTTTAATATAACTAGCACAAGGGTACTAGCTACTCCCCAGAAATGGACTGACTGGTCTGTGTGTGCTGCACAGAGGTCACAGTTGTGTTTTGTTCCTGTTCTGTTGTTAAAGAGTCATTTTTCTTCGTTCATAGTATCAAAGTAAATCAATTCATATCAGTATGTATAAGAAGTTGTAAGTATAGAAAACATTTAGGAAAAAATATATGACTTATTTACTCCTTAAAATAGCACAATGTTATTAAACCAAAATGTTACCCTAAAAGAAATAATACAAAGCAAACTGAATACGTATTTATTTTGTTTCTCTTCTTACAGGTGGGGCTGAAAGACTCGACCCCCATTGAGCTGGAGCATCATGGCTGCAGGTGTGACGTGTGTTACTCTCCTGCTCCAGTCACATGACTCCCAGTGGGTCCCCAGTACTCAGCTGTACAGAGCAGAGCAGCAGTGGTACAAACCAAGAACTATGGCAAGTCTGAGAATAATGTCATTGTAATTCAAATACTAAAACTACACACGGGATAGTTCTGGTCTTTTGAAGTGGGGTAGTGTGTGGTATATATCCATAATCAGTGTACTACCTGCAGTAGTCGTGTGGAGAAACATACAGGAGCCCCGGCACAGCAGAGCCATGTACTGCTGAGGACGTGGGCAAAAGCAACATGTCTTTTCTCCACCAAAAAAGCTATATCAGTTTAAGTGTACATTATTTAATGCTAAAAATAGCGATTTTTTTCAGGTGGGCCTTCATTTTTGGGTGGATAAAATAGGTTTTGCTGCTGTGTTTTTAGAAAAATGTGATTATTTGTGGCCTATTACAGCTTTGTGCAATTACCAAGACACAAACTGGTACTTTTGGCACAATTATTAAACTCAAGTTGCCTTTCATCTATTGAACAGATATGGGTTAGCCCTACTAACCCTGCACCCAGAATGCACATGTGAAAATGATATCACTTAGAAACCTGAGCTTGAACACTTTGTTGTGCACAACAATGGAGGCCAATATTGGAGAGAGAGTTAGAGGAAGAGGTAAATGCAATATACTGTATGTTGTCTTCAGTACCATACAGTAACTATGTTCATGTCATCTTCACTCTTAGTAAAGTCATTGTGTCTGATACGGTTATGAGTATTGAGAATAAACCTATTTGTGTGTTTCCACATTGCATGTGTTCATTCATAGTCCATATTTACAGCGTGCTACAAATGAAAATGCCTAAAACTTTGACTTGAATGTCTTGTTTATTAATCAACTAATGGACAGTGTTTCAATTCAGTTCATGTAAGCCTTACACACACATTCCTCTTTTGAGCGTCTAGTGATTATGGCCTGCATGTCTTTCTGTTCTAATTCAGCTGTCAGCTTCTTAGCAGTTTAGACAAACATCAAATTCATAATGTAGAGACTACTTGGACAAAATAATGCTTAACAACTGTTCCATTACTGTGTGAACTGTATGATATATTGTTCTCCCGCTTGCTGCTGGGTGCAGGTGAAAGTAGGGCGACAGTTCTGTTCACATCGCTGACATTTGTCACAGGTAAATCTTGCAGGTATGCAACAAACATGACGTTGTCACACAGCGACAAGATGGACACTGGATTTGTCAACACAGTACAAACCGGAAGTCAAGGAATACAATTATGCACAGAGCTTGCATACTTGTATTAATCTCTATAAACGCATATCTGCATGTGAATGCAGAAATAAACGTATCCTCGTCAGCATGGGTGCCGGAAGCAGGGGGGCCAAGGGTCGTCAGACTTCTGGGTCTTTTACAGCATTGCCATTATAGCCTCGTGTCTTTTATTTTGAAATATGTTCTTTAACTTCCGGTCAAGCGGACTGCTTTTCTTCATTCTTCAATACAAAACGGAACATTGAATGAAGTTGTTATCAAAAACCAAAATCAGACCGTTTTTATCTTGTTATCCGTTTTTGATTCAGACAACATCAACAGGAAACGACTTTGGTTTCACGTTTTTTCATTTAAAACGAAAAAAGGCTGGTATTTTCATTGTTCTCATTTTTTGGTTCAAACGAAAAATCAAACTAACAAAACGTACACTTACCTTTGTTTAATTAGGTTTTCTCGTTATCGGTCTTTTTATTCAGACAACAACAACGGAAAAACGGCTTTGGTTTCCCGTTTTTTCGTTTTAAATAAAAAACGGAAAAAGGCTGGTATTTCCGTTGTTTGGCTTTTGTTTAAAACGAAAAATCAAACTGACAAAAAGTACACGGACCATTATGAGACTGTTCTGAGCCCATACATTTAAAACAAGGCCTGCTCCATCATACTACACACACTGACAGTTGTCACACATTCATGGGATTGTGTTGTTTACACACCACACAAGCATCTGCAATATCTATCTGTTATATCATAAATATACTCTATTGCAACAATGATGTTTTCTTATACTTTTCCACAATATATTGAAATGGGTTCTATGATTATAATAAGATTTTTCGAAAACACACTGACTGTTACCTCCCGTAGCCTACCAGTTATTGTTGTTCTTATCCGATCTGTGTGTGTGTAGAAACTCAAACTGCCATTGTTCTTGTTATTAATAGTGTTTTCTGACAAATTGCTGTTGTTGTTTTTGACTCTGTTTACAGTTTACTGGAAGACTCTGGAGGCATCTGGTTATAACTGAATAAAGATTTGTTGGTAGCTGTTTGGTATCCACTGTCACTGTGTCTTCTCTCTTCTCTGCTGAGTTCAAAGAGCGCTTTGCTCCTTAACATTATGCGAAACAATTCTCTCAAAAGTAAAAAAAGTGCATATGCAATATTACTTTTAAAGTACAATATCAGATTTCTTGTGATTTACCTTTTGTCTGTTCATTTAAAATAATATAATTTAAGTATTGTCTCAATGTAGTTCTGGATGAAAAGGGAGATATTTCCCAATATTTAACAAATATTGAACTCGAAGATAATGATAATGGGTAAATTGTCATTGGCTTAGTTTGTTTCCTGTTTTACTTTTTCCTCTCGTTATATGTCAGGTCTTGTTTTACTTCCTGCCTTTTGACCTTTCTACCGCCTTTGTGATTGCGTGCCCCGCCCTGATGAGTTTCAGCTCACCTGCCCCACTCACCCTCCTGTCCCAGTATATTTAGCAGGTGTGTTTCCTCTGTTTCATTTTGTGGTCAAAAGTGTTCCTCTTCATCTTTCGAGCCAGCTGTAACTATTTTTGCCTTTATCTGAGGGTAGTACATACATTATTATTTTCCTTATTCCTTCCTGTTGCCTTTGCATGTGGGTCCACCTGCCTCCATAACCAGGATATGAGGTATTTTATAATTGTTTACTTGACAGATTAAATATTACTTGTTTAATAAGGACATACTTCAGCAACCCACTGGACAACCAGTAATTTACTGTTTTTGTAAGCCACTCTAAATAAGACATTTTCCCTACTCACTTTTCTTTTACAACACGCTGATATAAGTCGTTAAAACCCCTGAATGTTTCTTAATTAACGTGTTAATGACTTATTGAGCAACAACCAAAGGTGAAGTTTATCAAATATCTACTAAATATAATATTGAGCAGTTATTATGACTGAGTCAGTACAGCAGCAGGGAGTCAATCTGGTGTGGTTTTGGATGGAGAAAGATAAAGGCATCTGGGGTTGTCTTTGTTCTTGGCTGCCCTCTTGTGTTCAAATGTGGCTCTGCAGCTGTAGAGGTTTGTTTTGTCCTCAAAGGCATACAGTCACATGTTTGGACCTTCTGTGAATTAATTCTGATGTGTTTCCTGATAGTAGACACACTGATTTGTTAAAAAGAATGTCACATCCTTCAAAAAGCAGTGGCATGTTGCATTTGAGGAACTTCCCATGCATGTGAATAAATCCCCATTTCACCTTTATTGTTACAAAGACTCAGAACAAGGTTTCTTCAGAGGTATTTTTTAATTAGAGTGCATGTTTTCACTCCATGGTTCCAATTAAAGAACAAACAAATCGTGTGTGTCACTGTTTGCATGACTAAATGCAAATAAAACCCTCATGCCTAAGATACAAGGCTGTAACTAAATCTCTCAGGGAACCAGGTCATGGCTAGAACGTGATGTTACATGAGGATAGGAGATACTGTACTGTTAAAAATCCATGACTGTCAACTCAGAATAGCAAACACATTTTTGTGATGGTTGGCGAAAACAAGATCTTAACAGCAGAAAGCCCGTATTTGGCGTTTTCCTGGGACACTGATCTAGTTTCTTATGCCAACTGCTACACTAATGATTAAATGGGAGAGTTGATTCACATTCATGTTTTGCGATTGAACACCAGCAGGGGAAGATTTGTACCAGGCTGGTCCTGCCCATCGTAACAGGAGAAGTGTTAGAAATGTTTGTGTCCTCAATCTGTATATCAGAGGAAACCTTGGCTTACCTTCATCAAAAGCCTTGTGCATATTAAAAAACTATTTTGAGTGTAACTATTTAGTGAAATAGATTATAATATTTAATCATCTAAAGCAGCATGAGATTTAAAGCCAACTCAAGAAAAGTGTTATGTGATTAAGGCTACTGCTGATATAACCATATTGAAACACTTAGAAAAGGTGTTTTGGTCTGTTTGAAAGCAGCTTTTTTTTTTTTAATACTGTTTTTAATCCTGTATAGTTTTAATGAACCAAAGGATTGGAGAAATTAAGACATAGTGATGGTGCAAGAACTAAAAGTTAAGGGATCCCCAAAAGGGAATGAATGACTTAGTAAAAGATTTTATGACATTCCTCCAATCATTAAGATATTTCAGTGTTGGACTAACCAAACAGCCTGCTACCATTTATAGAGCCATTCTGCTACCATGGCTAAAATAACAATGTCAAACTTGAACACTAAGGGAAATTTAGTTCAATACTTCTATAAAAGTAAACACTAAAACTGCCACGGGAGTCTCTGCCTTGCTTATCGACAGAAAGGGGAGAGACTAGGTGTTGCCTCCCAGGCAGAAACAATGGACTAGTGTTTAAATATTGACTCTGGCTCTGAAAGAGACACATTTATTTCACTCTCACCTTGGGTCAAGGCTGAACCTCGACTGTGTTTGCTCTGCTGCTGTTTTCCTGTAACTATATGAGCGTGGAGCCCATTTTCTGACTGACTCTTAACAATGGAAAAAGGAAAGGTTTTTATTCTGAAGTGTGTTTTGAAATACCAGCTTTGTAGTTGGTGGCTGCAGTTGTGACACACAGTATTGTTGGCTCAGTACTGTGGGGTAAAGTATACAAAAGGTACCTATATGACACTAGTGTTAGACTAATTTAGGACTGTGCGTTGTCCTAATTTTAACAAAGAAAACGGAAATGATCTAGGCCCCAAAATGGTAACCCATGGTAAACCAAAAACAGCCACAAAATGGAGTTAGACAAAACAAGTGCTTATAATAATGTATTTTTTGGTATAAATCTTTCTCTTGTCAATGTTGTAATATTTCTATATTTGTTTTGTTTTGTTACACTCAAAAACATGTTAAACAGTGTTAATTTGACAAAGAAAAACAAACATGTTTGGCATCTGAGTGTTGCTGGTAAGACAAAGGCAGATAAATAGGGAGAAAAGGAGAGGTCCTACAGCAGGGAGTATTTCTCCCACAGCGAGCCAGAGTAGACTCAAATACGTCTGGTCGACACGAGAACCCATGCCTGCACCCATCCCATGCTTTCAGTTTCCACACAAGATAACAAGAGAGCGCACGTGTCAAACAAAGAGACCAGACAATTAGATCACAGGCTGTGGTAAGTCACTTGTTTCCAATAAAAGGGAGACTGGCACACAAAGGGTTTAGGGGGCGAGTGTTGGCGGTCCAGGGGTGATGGGGTCAAGTGAGGAGGGGCGGCTGGGAGGTCAGGCAGGTCTCAGTTCATTGGAGTCTCCTGGGGGGGCGAGCCTTCAGGCACACCGGACAAAGTCTCATTGGAGGGGCCCGCCTGTTCGCCTTGGCTACTGGAGGAGGCTGGGGGACTGATCGTAGCCTGAGGAAGAAAGACAAGGAAGAATTATTCAGTAACTCAAAGTAATACATACATACAAACAAATTAAATTCTTTAAAACACAAGGTTCACTAAGCAGCCTTATCTGGGGGCTAAGATTTAAATACATCGATTTAAATAAAAATAATAACATCATCCTTTTACAATCATGTAGTTTAATAGACTGAGGTATTCTGCTGCCAGTGTCATTTGGGGGTCTAAAACAGTAGCTTAAAGTGGCTAACGCTAGCTAAATATTGCTGTATAAGTGTTTCAGTTTGCTGGATTCCACTTTGGGATTATTAGATAAAGCTATTCATAGATTTACTACATACTAATTGAAATGGTTATGTTTTCAGTTAATATACAAAGCATCTGACCATGTCTATAAGAATTCATTAAGCTGCTAAAAGGCAACACACATTTCCACACAAATATAATGAAACTAAATGAGTGAAATGTCCTGTTTACACTCCCGTGAAATACTATAAGTCCTTATAGTCATTAGTTCAGCTGCCAACGTTTTGTAAGGCGTGTCTGAAAAAAAGAAAATGTCACCTTCAAAGTCTCCACTTTCTCCTCAAAGGACTTTAAGGTTGGTGCTGCATTCCTGTCAAATAAAACACAAAAAAACACAAAATCTACAGTATTTGAATAAATCTGAGATGCTTATATACTCAATCAATACAATTTCAGCAAAATATGAACAAGTCACCTCTTCAGAAGGAAGAAGGAGCAGGATAACACACCTTTAGAGGTCATGTCATCTGATACTCAATACAGACAATGTAGGATTTTAAAGTGACCCATTTCTGCTTTATTCTGTTCTCCAGAAAGATGCCAAGAGGTGTTGATTTCCATGAAAACACAACCATGAGAGTCAAGAATGAACAGGATGGGAGGAGCTAACAGTCAACATAAATATCGATTTGTAGCATTCGAAATGTTGTTTCATACAACTTTAATAAATCTAGGCAGACCTTAGAGGGAGAGCTGCAGAAACATGATGGATGCTAATGTTCTGTGATATTTTTGAGGTCAGAATGGTTTGCATGATTGCATTACTTTGTTTTTATCTTGTATAGTGCTGAAATGAATTATACATTAGCCTATCAATAGTCAATCAGCTACTATATGGATAACTGAGTAGGTTCAGTTTTTATAACCTCTCAAATATCAACATGTTTAGTCTTCTTTGACAGAAAACTAAATGTATTTGTTGGTCAGACAAAACAAACTATTTGAAGACAGCCCTTAAATAGTTTGAAATACATTTTATAGACTAAATTCATTATTTAATCAATTGCTCAGGTAATAATCCGTAAATTAATTGAATATGAAAAGGATGTACACTCTAATCTGACACATTTAGACCTACACTTCATCAAATTCACTCATATCTGGAATTTTGAGTTCAACATTTAGTCAGAAAGGAATATATAGTACCCTGGACCGAGCGTCTTCCTGAATGCGGACGTCTAAACAAGCAGCTAACGGATGCTGCCTTATCTCCATATTTTTGCAAGGCTGCTGTCAACTGGACGAAAGAGGTCTGTCAAGCTAAGATTATAAAAGCTGCAGCTAGATAGCTCATGGTAGATATTAGCATTGGTCGTCTTTGACAAACTCAACTTACATACTTAGGACCTTGTTATAAAATGGAAATACTGATCCAAAGCACACAGTGCAGCCTTTTCCTGGATCATATTTAATTCAACAGTTATAGTTCAGAGGGCTCCACTGTGTGCCTGTCACATCAACACAAACTTCCTCTTACCTCATGACAGGCATACTAGCCGAGTGTTGCAATGAGCGCATACTATCCGACAGCATAATGGAGAAGAAAGGGGACGTTAGTCTTGCATGTTCAAACACAACAGAACATTCATCTTCTATATGTTCAATCAGTGAGTATTCTAAGTGCATTAATCCTATAAATCCTGCTTTATCCCATTAAGATTGATTGTGTATTAACACAGTGGGTGTGTGCTAATCCTGCGTATTACGGGGGGATATCTTGTCGACAAACACACACACACTCTCCCTTACACACTCACACATCCCCCCTCTTTGACCCCTGTCAGGTCGATCCTCACTACCCACCCCCCAAAACGGTCTCTGTGTGGAGGCTCATCCGTGAGACTGCATTTCTCCGCACACTGCTGCTTTGAGGGGCTAATAATCTTATTTGCAGCTTAGTAATCCCCAGAGAAGGAGGATGACAGGGGAGAAAACGGATTAGGATTGGGGGGTGAAGGCTATATCTGGAGCTCTATCTCCAATGGAGCAATCTGTTGCTGTTTTTTTAAGCCTTGTTTTACCAGAAAATATCATGTTTATTGGTAGATATTGAAGAAGGTAGTTTGAAAGTAGGATTTAAGGACAGAAAGTGTATCTATTTAATCTATCCCCATACATTGGCTATGTACTGTATGCACAAACACACCTAATAACCTCTACATTTATACGTAGATATGACTATTTCAGGCTAGTCGGTCGAATTTGATTGATGACATTTTTTTATCCTTTCAAGAAAGAGAAAGGATAAAAAAAAATCTTAATAATGAAATGTTTCCACACAAATCATAATGTTTTGCAAATTATTTGGCGGCCCACTTGCAATGCACAGGTTGGGAACCGCTGGACTATAGGAAAGCAACTAAAGAAGACATTAGTATATTAAGGCTGATTCTAACAGTCCATATAACCAGCACTTTGAAGGGCGATTCATCAAAGATACTGCTGTCCCTCAGAGATATGGTGCTTTACACATTTTATTCCCTTTTATATTCTCACTGAAGTCTCCCGTCTGACTCACCTGACATCCTCCAGCTTCCGGGTGATGGCTGAGCCCATGTTGGAGAACGCCGCCGTGGCCTTCAGACCCGCCTGGGACAGAGTTTCAGAGGTCCTCTTATAGCTGAGAGAGAGGAGAGAATGGGAAGCAAAACGAGAAGATATGAAAGTGATTAGAAGAGACACAGAGATCAAAGACTGAAAAGAAGCGTCAAGATGTGAACTAAACCTCAATGTCTTCTTCATTTAACAAGGCTGAAAGCATCACAATGCTCCCCGTTTCCTCATTTAAAACCCATCAAACGGTTTCACATGTGCTACAGGCAGCTTGTCAAAAGCACTGACATCCTTTTTGTTATTGTTCAGAGGAGAAAGAGCCTCCTCTCAACAGCGCTGACGGATTAAAACCATGTATTCAAGGCATGCAGTGCGGAAATGTATAAAACATGATCAAAGAAGATGTATATGATGAAGAAATGCTGTATAATAGAGCTGTGTGTCATGAGGTCAGAGGACAAGCTACTACCAGAGCTATCTCATGAGAGATGTTATTGCCTATAATCTAAAAGGGAAGATGTGAAATGTATCTAGTGAAATATAGTGTGCTGTAAGGTCAGACGGCAGCATGCTGTGGTGGGTGGGCACTCACACGATGGAGGTGGTGACATCCTGCCAGGTTTTGGTGAAGTTCTGTTTCAGCTCGTTGAGAGGTGTGATGCCCAGCTGCCTCTTAATGTCCGCCAGCTGCTTCTCCTTAGCTGCCAGCACCTGGGACAGAGTCTGGATCTCATCTTCAACCTACACACACACACACACACACACACACACACACACACACACACACACACACACACACACACACACACACACACACACACACACACACACACACACACACACACACACACACACACACACACACACACACACACACACACACACACACACACACACACAAACAAAAGCTGCCATTATAATTGCTATCAGATCCCCCGCACGGAACCATGTGTCCTAAACACACACACACGCTTTTTTGAAGTTTAGATGTCCATGGTATGTTTA
Organism: Gymnodraco acuticeps; assembly: GCF_902827175.1. Classification (NCBI taxonomy): domain Eukaryota; kingdom Metazoa; phylum Chordata; class Actinopteri; order Perciformes; family Bathydraconidae; genus Gymnodraco; species Gymnodraco acuticeps. Next base: position 71,516 of record NW_022991654.1, read on the forward strand.
ACCTTGACTATATTCGTTTAACCAAATAAAGAGAGTGAAGGTGAAATATTATCAACTGTTTATTTCCAAATAGAGACAATATGTTGAGATAAATAAGTAACTATTGGGATACACAATTAAAATTAAAACAAGATTTACATGAATTCAGCTTCCTCAATTTGTAAATATTCTGCTTTTTCATGTTTAACATTGTAGATTATTTGATTTGGAATGTTAGTCTAATAAAACATGACATTGTAAAATGTCAACTTGGTTACTGGGATTTGTTTTTTTTCTGACATTTCATGGATCAAATAATTGATTGATTGGCCAGGAAGCATCAAGTTAGTTTGTTTCCCAGTAAGTTGAAGCTGCTCAAAATGTGGCAGCTCTTTAAAAAAATAAAGGCACATACAGCTCAGGTTCTTTGATTTAAGAGAGTTTAACTTATGTACTCCATTTTTTCCGTCCTGTTGAATCACAGCAAACAAGATGCCACCATTACAAAAGAGCTGCTGGAAATACTGGCTGTCATGGGAATTACACATCAATCATCTGAAGCAAGGTAAGTGGCTTGAGCCACTCCAGGGAACTGAAATAAGCATCTTGTTGTTATGGAAAGCTGTGGTGAACATAATGGAGCCTGCTTTTAAAACTCCTCTCCACTATCTGGATCGGGTCCAACACCTGATCTTGACTCCGTGAACCAAGACTTCTGTAATCCCCGATCCCTCCTGACCTTGGCCAACTCTTCTTGTAGCTCCTGCTGCTCCTCTTCTGTCATGCCTGGGGGAGGAGGAGAGGGGCTGACAGACGTCACTGCATCTTCTCCCACCTCAGGGACTGAGACTGGATGTAGCTGGGAACCTGGAGGTCAAATAAGAAAATATTAGATCCATCCGTATTACTCTCTCTGGCGAGTCATGTCTGCTTTGAAGCTGATGTTGGTTGTCAAACCCTGCTCAGCTGACATGCTGTTCCCCTGGAGGACGAGGAGGAGGAAATAAGCTTAAGGAAAGTAAAGGATGCTAAAGTTGCTGTTTGATGATGGGTGGTATCAAAGAGGGAACAGGTTTCATTTCTACCGTACAGCCACACCTCCCCCCTCTCACAGTCATATGTTCACTCCTCACACATACAGTATACAGTGAACACTCATCCTTGATGTAGATGCCCAGTAGGGGCCGCTTTGCATCAATAATACAAAGACTTTTCTAGATGGAGCCATCCTGGGCTCAGACAGCGGGAGAGAGCAGGTGAGGATATAATGGGTCAGAGATGAGCGGGGAATACACACACACAGGGTTCGAGTTATGTGGGAGCCAATGGGAGCTGAGCTCCCAAGGACGCAGTGAAATCATACATCTGTGGGGGTCGCTAATACATTACCAACAACCATTATTTTGATCACAAATAATGCATGTGTCAATGTATTATTTACGTTAACGATATAGGCTAAAAGAAAAACATGTTTTCCAAAAGAACTACGCATCCCTTGAATGACAATATGCCTGCACTGCACTTCCAAGCTGCTCAATACATTATTGCGCAATCTATGCCTGTGAGCGTGCTGCGCGAGCCGAGATGATGTGTGTGTGCGTAGTTGAACCTTTTCATATTTAAGTTTGTAACAAGTAGGGCTGTGTGTGTGTGTGTGTGTGTGGGTGTGTTTGAGTGTGTGTGTGCATGTGCGTGCGTGCGCGCGCATTAGTTAAAAAAAAAAACCATAGAGCTCAGTTTATAACTCGAACCCTGCACACACATGCCTCTGGAGTCCATTTCTTCTTATCTGCTCTTTCTTTATCATTTTAAATATTCACTGTTAAAGTAAAAATGTAGAAATAAAGTCAGAAATAGGAAAGTATATGAATAAAGGGGAAACCCTGGAGTTGAATAAATCATTGTGGGGGGAATTAGAAAAAAGGAACTGCTAGAGAAAAGAACTAGGACTCTACTGTGCTATTACCAGATGCAGTACAGCCTGATGTACGGCCAAAAGACTTGAAAGTACATTTCATTAAACCCTTGACCTTGTAAATGTAATTTAACTTTTGAAACCACAAGTAACATGATACTAGCAAGAACATTTGGATTGTTCCTTTGAATACCGTAGGGCGCTAAATAACATTGTTTCATTTGCCTACAAAAACATATTTTTCTGCATTTGTCTGGTCATTTTAGTTGGTTAATCATCATTTTTTGTAATTAGCTGTATGCTTGTTCACTTTCTTGCCAAGAGTTAGAAAGAAGATTGATAACACTCTCGTGTATGTCTGTAAAATATGTTAGGCTACCAGCCAGCCGATGGTTAGCAAAGGTTAGCAATACGAGTGGAAATGGGTTAAGGCAGTGGTTCTCAAAGTTTTTCTGTCAGGCCCCCCCTTTGGAGAAAAAGTCGGGCCCCCCCCAACACAAATAGTCAGGCTCAGTGGCGGCGCCAGAGATTTATTTTGGGGGTGCTGTGGGGTAGCTTGACGTTTCATAGAGGGTGCTCAAACATTTAGGGTTTCCCATTAATGTACCGGGCGCTACAGTGGAATTTTCTACTGCAACACTCCCCGCGCAAATACACAGTGTGACAGTTACAATGAAGGCTCGAGGCATATAGGTGTAAGCAGGGGTAAAGTGCTATTTTTATAGGTGGTGTGTGGACCTCACATAGGGGGGGGGCACCCCCGGGAAGATTTATTTTTAAATATTGAAGTTAAATGCATCAATCTGGTGCACTTTGAGAGAAAAATGAAGAGATCTATGGATACCTCTCTCTTCACCCATATGAAACAGAACTGTAAACATATTTACTTTTTCTTTATGGATATTTTACAAATCACCCTTTTAAACTTTATTCTTTTTTTACTGTCATAGTATTTCATACCTGTTTTTCATTTATTCTCTTATTTTTTTATATCTATAATGATCATATAAACGTGTGCCTCGGAAATAATTGTTTACATTAATGGTGACCAAAACGTTTGAGACCCACTGAGATAACTTAGACTAAAGTTAACTTTCTAAACACTCAGAGTCCTGTAGTTCACTGAGTCTCTCAGTCTGACAGGAAAGGACTCTCCTCCACCTTGTTGTTGAAAAAACTACTTATATCCGTTAGCGTAGCTCACTAGCACCAGAAGCTAACAACTACGATCTCCGGTACCGGTGCTCTCTCTCTCTCTCTCGCTCGCTCACGCACACAAAATGGCTCGTTCCACACAAACACAGAGCCGAGCTTTAATGAAACACAGAGACCCAGACGTAATAGTAATGTATCATATTATTTTCGAATCAATAATTTTTTTTATTATGATTTTTTGTTGTTGTTGTAATAACTATTTTTCCTCCTGGTCTCTCGCACCCCCCATGTCATGCCTCTGCGCCCCCCACTTTGGGAACCACTGGGTTAAGGTAACAACATCTTCATACAAGGAGACGTATAAGATAAACAGCAGTAACAAAATATTAGGATGTAAAGCAGTTTTTCACAGCCCTCCATGATTACAAATGTCAGTGTGCTCTATCCATCCTATGATCCTTCACTGTTTATTACTTTTTTCCCCCCTTAACAAAACCCTATATAATCTTCTCCAATCCTCCATCTCACTCCTCATTGGAAACACCCTTTCTCCATTTGATATCACTCCTCAAAACACCCAGTTCTATAACTGAGACAGAAATACCAGAAGCTAAATGATATTTCCACAAAGAATACAGAGACATTTCCTCACAGCAAACAGGATCTTAGGACTGGGCTGTGCCATTACTCGCTCCAACATTAATTAATACCGTGGGAATACGAAGTGATGATTAAATATGTCTCAAGTGAAAACATTTACAAGTTAAAACATGCATGGGACCTGACTACAAATCAGTAAATCGTTTACAGAGGAAATAGAGATGGGCATTACTGTTTAATTAACAGAGGGATGAAAACCCCCAACCCACCCCCCGCTGTTCCTCTGAAGCATCACACATCATCTGCCCTCAAACCCTCATATCTCTTTCTCATGTCTTACATTTGCCCTCTCCTCCCATCACTGATGATACAGCAGAGGCTTTACACACACACCTAATGAACAGACGCACATTCAGTGACTCAATTATGTCATTCACTTTCCATCTGTCCTCTTTTACTTAAAAAACAAAAACAGTTTTATCGGTGTACACCTTTCTGAATACCTCCAATTTACAATGTTGAAATATATTTCTTCAGGCAGCAATGCAAGATCTGTATGTGCGAGTGTGGAGGTAGCTGAGCAGCAAATGTACGCCGTGTAGGTTTGAGATCAATTAATGGAAAACAGTCTGACCTGTTGATCCAACAAAAGGGTGTACCCCAAGGATCAACTCTGGGCCCACTTCTGTTCTCTATTTACATAAATGATTTATCTTCTTGTCTCATTAATTGTTGTACTCACCTTTATGCTGATGACACTGTCATATATACATCCAAATCAGATTTTTCACAAATTCAGATCTCTCTCCAATCGGAATTTAATATCTTACAGGACTGGCTATCACACAATAAACTACTGCTTAACAAAACAAAATCTTATACCATGGTCTTTGGTACCAGGCAGAAGCTCAAATCCAAACCTAATGTAGTAATAACATGTAAGGATGGCACTTCTCTGCATAAAGTTGATAGCTTTAAATATCTTGGTGTATGGCTAGACTCTGAACTTTCATTTAAACTACATATAAAGCATGTAATACAAAAAGTCAATTACGGAATCAGTGTTTTACACCGCTCTCGCAATTGTTTTACGCTCAGTGTCCGAAAGAGAATTGCTTCTCAACTTATTCTTCCGATTATGGACTATTGTGATGTTGTCTACCAAAATGCACATAAATCAGATCTTGCTCCACTCAACATAGCCTACAACAGACTATGCAGATTTGTTCTTGGTTGTCCTTTTCGTACACATCACTGCACAATGTATAACCAACTTAAATGGCCTTCTTTAAATGTAAGAAGACACATGCATTGGCTTCAGCTGATATTTAAATGCATTTATCTTAACTATCCCCCTTATTTAAAGCAGTATTTTGTACCCTACTCACCAATTCATCAAGTTAGACATTCTGTTCAGATGTATTTCTCTGTCCCCTCTGCAAAAAAATTGATTGGCAGAAGAGCGTTCATGTTTAAAGCCCCAACTGACTGGAATATTTTACCTGCTGCTATTAGATCTCTTGCATCATTGGGTATATTTAAACATGCATTGTTATCTCACTTTCAACTGGTCTGTACTTGTTATAACTGATATTGATGAAACTGATTTGCTTGACTGTCTCAAATTGTAATGATTGCGTGCATTGCTTGAATTTCACTTAACAGACTGTATGTGGTTTGTCTTGTGTGTCATGTTTTGCATTTTGTCTTTTTGTTTATGTATGTCTGTAAGTTTTTGCTATTGTCGGGACCCCCTTGAAAACGACATGGTGCATCTCAAGGGGTTTATCCCAATCAATAACATTTCTATATCAAAGCAGACACACGATGAGATAGGAAGAGGGTAACAACTAATGAGAAATAAACTTAAAGCTATAAAGCTGTCTGAACGAAAGATTTGACAAACTGTCAGCACATGCAAGTTACAAGCTCTTGGGTCTATTCATAATTAGTAGTTTGTAATTGTGACTTTTGACACTAATAAGCAGCTTTAAGAAATGTGGAATGGTTTGCCCTCGATTCCATGCTGTATTTCTGATCATTAAAGTGGTCTATAATACAGTCTATTCAAATAATGTATGAATAGATTGAGTTAAGAAAGTCAAATCAAAAATATAAACATGATCCGATTTCCTCCATATTACCTCCATACTCAATTACAAAGACACAAACATCTATTTGACTGATTGAGTCGGCAAAGACACTTCAAACGAAATTATACATCCTATTTGTTATAATAAACAATAATAAGTCATTTTTAAATCAAATGAAAGAAACAGTACAAGGTGTCGAGACAGTCTTGGTGCATTAGAAGAGTTGTGTAATGAAATAATCAGATCTATACAACAACAACAAATAGAAATAAGTTCAAATCATTTATAATAAAACAGTCTGGAAGTCTTAAAACTAAACGAGATAAACGGTAATTGGAAGAAACCAAAAATATCACACACACAGCTTTTCTGTTCCCCAAAATTCTTCGTAACCAATTAACCAAACCAGTGTTTGTCCAGCAAACACACACACACATACATATAAAGTCCTCACATCCTCCGCCCGCCGGCCTCTCCATCTCCTTGTGATTACCTCTGGTCCTGACTGCTGGCGAGCTGGGCGGCGTGTCGCTGTAGGCCGGCGAGAGGTACAGGTAGCTGGCGTTCACTCCTTGTTCAAAGTCAAAGGGCGAGTGGTACTCCTCCAGGGGCTCCATGTTTACAGCCTGGAGGGTTTGTTGGTCGGAGTGACTTCCACCTCCCTACCGTCACCCCCACCACTACCACAGCACAGCCAGCAGAGTGCTGATTGCCTGCATGTGATCCCGGCGCGTGCTCACTCCCTGTTTACAGCGTTCTGCACTCTTGTGGTGTGTGTGTGAGGGAACGCAATATCCAAGTGTGTGAAATGGTGTTTATTGGCTTTCAGGTGGTGAGAGCACAGTGAAGCTGGATTTCCATTCTGCAGCAGGCCGAGGCGTAGTGAACTCCCTGCTCCTTTCTTGCTGTTAATAAGTTACCTGTATCTTCAAGCAGCTGTTAAACACACACACTCTCTCCATACACACCCTGCCTCTGCACCGTAATCCCAAAGGTCAATGCTCAATCCATCCTTCAAACATCCTTTTGCACAATCAGCGTCGTTTTTAGATGTTAGCCACTGTTAGCAGAGCTGCAGAGATATTGCATTACACTCCGGGTTTCAATAACTCTCAGGTCTCTCTGTCGATTCCCTCCCTCACTCACTTTCTGTCAACAAGCCTGTCATCCAAGGAGGGAATACAAGAGGTCCCATTTGTGTGGGCTGGTCACATGATGTGTGGTGGGCATTAGATGAAAAGTGTAATCTGCAGTGTCCCAGATTACGGCAAAGCGCTAATCCGGGGTGGCCGGTCCGGCTTGGAGCAGCAGTAATGCTAGTCAGTGCTAATGGAGGGGAGAGCATGCCAGAGGCTACACTTGGTATTGTGTGTACGCTACTTGAAGAAAAGTGCTCTATGTGGACTAAAGAGAACATGTGGCTTTATATGTGTGTAAATATTAGGTCAGCAACTATGATTTTCATTTTTAAAAAGTGTTCAAAATACTGTAGCTCATAATTATTTCACTAATTGTTAAACCAACTCGATTCAATCAACCTCTATTATAATTTAACTGCCATTATTTCTTACTCAAACAACACAGGTTATAACCAGCAAACCACATAATACATTAAATCACATTTCCCACCATGCAAAATCTGAGAGTGCCATGTCATACTTATATGTGTCATACTTATAGGAGAGATAGCTGTGAAAGGAATTCATGCTGCACGAAGATAGGAAATGTGCACAAATAGGTCATGTCTCGTTGCATTTAAAGACATTCAGGGTGTGTCAAAAGCCAGCAATTATGTGCACACCTGCTCGTACCAAAGGCTGCAGAGGAGTGGAAAAGCAGCCTGGTGGCATTCCAGCACCAACTTTATGACAAAGGATGTATATATCAAGACTGTATTGCAGCTCGAGGTTAAGAGGGAGATAAAGACATTCTGAGCACAACAGTACCCTGAGGGTGATAGTGTAGTGAAGCTGTGTGGAGTTTCTAGTAGAAAGCATGATTTAATAAAAAAATATATGTTTTTTCTGTACTTTCCAGAACATTTGGGTCATGCAAGGCTAACTAATGTAACTGTGCTGTGCCCTGATCTGCAGTCAGGCTTCATTGCGTCCATTCAGCAAGGTCAGCCCAGGAAGTGACATGCAGTCTCTCAAAGCAAACGATCAAGTATCAGCATGCACGCATGCACTCAAATAGGCCCGCACCAAGGACAGTGAATATTCCCCAGCATCGTTCCTCTCTTCTTGTTTCTCAGATGGTCTCACACTGACATGTACAACAAAACCAAGAGAGCACCCTAACCCATAGGCCCTCTTTTCACAACAAAATATGTTTACACATCTTAATGCAATATTCAGAAAGAAAATATAACAGCAGCAACATTAGTTTTTTTTTGTGTAATACCTATCATTTTTAGAAATTAAGCTTTATTATAATTTCCATACACTCAAGGTAATCAATCAGGATTGGTGCTAGTTTTTATTTATTTTTAATGGCTTTTTTTGTGTTTTTCTAAACAATGTTTTTAATTGTAAATACAAGTTTTATATCACAATAAATACTTAAATCAATACTTAACATTCATTCCAAACTTCAGCCCTGCTTAACAGTGCTTACACTGGAATCATGTGACATTGTTAAAAAGAAACATTTCTGGTAAATTTGCTTTAAAACAATCTTTGAAGTTAGATCCAACTTTAGCAAGTTCTTGGAACGGATTCTTTAATATATTTGATTTATAAACCAAATAAGACAATAGCATCAAAAACAACACCCATCCACACGGACTGTAACCAGGCACAAACAGCCATTTTCAATTGGTTAATGAAGCACCGCATGAGATCCATTACCTCACTATTCATGGCATACACTGTCACATGATTGGCCTAAAACAAGAATCATGAGACATGGCTGACTGAGGATCCAGGGAGAGAGCCCACAAAGTTCACATGACATGTGCATCATGGGAAAAAACATTAAGGGGGGAGAAAGAGTAGCTAAACCACAGAGGGAACACAAACACTGACCTGTACAGTAAATGGAAGATGGTTTAACACTGGCACTACGTCAACAAGCTAAGCTAAGCTAGCCGGCTGCTAGCTTTAATTTCATATTGACTCTCCTCTTATAAATCTTGGCAAGAAAGTTAGCAAGCTTATTTCTACAAATGTTAAAGTTTTGCTAAAAACAAGGTTATCATAAAGTACTAACGGCCCCTACACACGGCGGCGTGCGTTGAAGCTTGCCGGCGGGCATGTCTGACGCTCGACCAACAACCAGTCACATGAATCTCCCGCCCCGGACACACAAGCAGCGGTTTGATTGGCTAGAGCTTGTACTGGCATATGATTCGATTGGCTGACGCTTCCGTCGAAGCTTCAAAAGTAGAACATTGCTCTACTTTTGAAACGAGCTACGCGAGCAAAGCTACCCTTTGCTCCCACAATGCAGTTCGGCGAAGCGTGACGTCAGCCCATTCAAAGTGAATGGGCAGAAGCGTTGAAGCGTCTGACATATTGAAATCCAACATATTTAAGAAAAAAACTTGGTATAAGCGTTATTCTTATACCATGTGCATAGTCCCTTAATCATGTTCTGGGGCCTCATTTATAAAGGGATATACGCTCAAAAAATGGCGTACGCCAGTTTCTACGCAATGTTTGCGATTTATAAAATACTAACTTGACGTGAAAATGTGCGGTCCTCCACGCAAACTCTAACCCATGCGTACGCACTAAGCACAAAAACGCCGCACAGGCTGCAGTGGAGACGCTGCAGCTGATCGACAGCTGGGACACAATCCACCAAATACAAAAAAATAATTCAGATCCAGTCGTCATGACTCTACTCCGGAGGGATTCCCCGATCATTTCTTACAGTTTCTCATCAACGGGGTGTCTCCTGTCCCCAAACACACTGCCTGAGGAAGGCTATGTGTATTTATTTGGTCATTAACCTTTTTCGGACCACTTATTTATTTATTTTGGTGATGATCCGACCTCCATGCTTCTACTCTGGTTCAAACTGCATCCACCAAACAATGTGATTTATCTCGACCTCCCCAAAATAACCAAAATCTGACACGGTGTGAGATGCTTTTGTAGCTGTTCTGTCGTCATTTCCTGCGATCTTCTTCATAAAGTCAGTCAGAATTAATGAATGAATGGGCGTTTCTTTGACTATTTATAGGCAAATATGGGCATTACGTGAAGCCCGCAAAAGCGTAGAAAGTGCCGTACGCACTTTCCTCGCCGGTACGCAATGTTTTGTGAATCGGAAAATGTCGGAACATTTCTTTAACTATTTTTTGGATTTCTACTACGTAAGCAACCTTCCCACGTGAATCCTACGCACGGCATTATAAATGAGGCCCCAGGTCACTTTCCAAAGCTATTTAAAAAAGGAAATAAAAAAGGTAGATTCTAGCCAATTATGGTTTACTTGATTAGAGATTTCAACTGCCAAAAATATTCCCTTAAAAACAACCGAGTTAAGAAGTAAAAGCAGAACAGAAGCCCTGGAAACTGGTGGTTTACAGACAACATTACAGAGATTTGTATTTTTAGGTCTTGTTTAAAAATGTCAAGTCCTCACTGAATGGAAAAATGTTTTAAAAATGGGACCAAATGACAAATGAAATCTTCTGTTAAGGTATAAGGTTGTTAATGTATAATCTACACCCACTGTGCTCCATTTGACAGTGAGGGCCAAAGTTTCTCTCGACAGTGTCATGTTGGAAGATACTGCGTCTGATGCCAGAGCTACCAGACAGGTGAGACCTCTGCTCGGCCAAATCTCACAGGTTAATGAAACATTCTCCATAACAAAAAAGTGAAATGATAAGGAATGTAATGGCTACTGCATTATATGAGTGAACCATTACTATAGTTTTCTCTTCAAGTTGTGTAACAAATACTATTTAAGACTGCATTGTATTGCATGAAACGATTAACACAAATATGATGTGTAGCCCACTGGTTATAAAGAGTTATCTTTGCCTCAACTTGTCTTGCAATAGCTGTGATGTTCATAACTCTCTCAGTAGTAAGCTAGGCATAGTGCTGACGTTTTAAAGGGTGGTTATAAATAGCTCATAGAACATAGGGAACATTTTAATCATACACCTCATTCAGCTCAACTTTCATTCAAAGAACTATCATCTCAAAGATCAAAGTTTTTAAACAGACAAGGGGATTTCCCTTTAATCTTTGAGAGGAAATGTAAAGATCTGCTGACAAATTGTAGCTTTTCTGGTTAGGCTAAGAGCCGAGTAGTGTGTTTTAGTTCAATGATGACTCACAATGGAACAAATACAAAATAAAGATAGCTGCCGAGTTGTCTTTGATCTATAATGCTGACATGAACAGCATTTATTTAATGAACATTATTGTATTACAGCTATGATGTTTCAACATGTTCCATCGTGTAAAAATGCAAAAGCACTTTTCAGAATGTTTAAAAAATGTCTAAAAACAGGACAGAGGACAAACATCCATTTGACTAACTTGATTCTCAAGATATCTAGGAAAATATGATTTTCTTCTAGCGAAACGCATCGCTAACACAAACAAGTCAGCTGTAGGCCGACATGGTTGGAGGAATCTTATCCATGACACAGACTTCCTCACAACTGAAAGCATCCAGTTGTGCCTTACTGAAATCTAATAAGGCAAAAATGTTGGCCACTGCACATGATCAATCTCATAAGACTACTAATTTTGAAAAACAAGATAGATTGGTAAGCCTGACTGTCTGCCTTTTGGACATCTCATTTGAGAAAAGAGCAAATGCTTCTATCAAGGAGCCAGGAAATGCCAGGCACATGCTACAGCCAGGATCCTACAGATCATGACTTTCTAGAAACAAGCTAGAAAATAGTGAGATATTCTGGTGAGATTTAAGGGAATAAAAGCTTGACGGGAATTTCAAGGACACTGGCATAAAGTCCTCAGAATTAACATAGTTGATATATTATAAGGTATTCTGTATAAGAAAAAACACAGTAATTATACAGACATCACCAATGACAAAAAAAATCAATGCCGTTATCGAACAAATATCCCATTGCAAATACGCTATTCCTTAAGACAATCTCAAATTCAACTGCTACAACTTAAGCAGAGAAATTCCAACACAAGCTAAAAAAAAGGAACTATATGATCTGAGGTTACGACTAGAAAATCCATTCAATTGCAGGGAAAATAAAGAGGTGACACCGTCAGAGGAGAGCAGACGCATGACAGAGCGAGTCAGACAAACTCAGTATCCGCACTGACCTCCTTTCTTCCTAAACCTAGCTCCTTTTCGTCCTTATCAGCTGTTGTTATGTGCCACTTGAAATACTGACAAATGTTTGGGAGAAGAACCCCTTAACACCGTTTGTAATACACTGAATTAACAAAAACAGATAAAAAAAACAAGATCTGTAATGCATTCAAGTGCCTTTTTTTTTACTGGTAACTGAGCAGGTTGAATTTCTCTCAGGGGACAGTTTCAAGGAAAAACATTAACAAGGACGCAGGTGCAGATGTTGCCAGGCCAGCTACCATAGAGACCTGCATAAATGTGTTACAATACAGTGAACTTCACGTCCTGCTCCTGTTGCCATGAGAGTAGGACTATAAAAAGCAGAACTTAATCAGTTCCAATGATTATATTGAAAAGGAATACAATGACAAAAAGGAAGGAGGAAAGTGTACTTCTGCTACATAAAAGACAGCCAAAACTGCCGCATATGCCAACTTTAAGAGAAACAAAAAGAAAAGATGCACACACACGGCGGAAAATAATGTAATGTGTTGAGGGACAACTTTGCACGCATAGGAAGAGCAGAGGAAACATACACTAACAAAGAGGAACCATGGTCACAAGACAAGCAGCCAAACAAGTACTCCTTATCCTGAACTGACTCAGAAACTATTTTATGAAAAATACATGGATGGAAACACCTCTAAGCCAAATAAAAAACATTATGAGCTACTTCAGGGAAATGGTAAAGTATGTCTGTTACTATGGTCACCACTAGCTCACGCACAGAGACTAACACATCTGATTAAGTCTGATATTAAAAAGCACCTCATCATCAACCAGTAGAAGGTAACATCCGTCAATATCTCAAATATGCTGAGCCTTTCCTTGGTGCTTACAATATTCTTCACCTTGGGGTAAAGAAAAAAAGACGAAATACAGCATGCAGACATCAGGAAATTACATTTCTCCAGGGGGTTGAATAATGTTTCTGCTGAAGGGAAATGAGGTCGAGACTATGCCTTGTTTACCTGGCACCCCCTTGGGATGAACAAATAGACCTCTGTCACTCCTCTCTTTCCACAATAACTACAAGGTCATGGTATGAGCAAAGGAAGTACAGGAGAAGAGGGATTATGATCAAATTAACTGAATCCTACCAAAGCTCTATTTGTTGAAAATGTCTAATTTCTTGAACTACAGTGTATCATATGCAAGTAGACAAACCTGGAGGATGGTACGTGTGCCAAGGTATAACAGAGCAGATGGCTGCCTAGCAGGGTTGGAAATGTCCCAGTAGGTGTTGGAGAGGAAAGGACGCAGGAATGCTCCAATGCAGTCACAGCATATCTGTGAATCATGCACTCCCCTCATTTTTTATTTTTTTATTAAAAATGCTTGGCAGTCCCACACGTGTGCTTAGGCCTGTTTGACCTCCCTAACAAGCCTCACAGCCTTCCAACATTGACTGACGGGAATATGCTACTTTCAAACAACTTTATGCAATCATTGCTTTTTTCAAAAAAGTTCGAAATTCTAGACAGTTTGGCTTGACTTGAACAGGTATAACCAAGGTGGGGAGATTTAGAGAACATAATCTTTCAAATGGGTGTAACCTACTTGTAAAAGTTTAAGATCTTACATGTGTTATCATTATCAACTCTAAGAACAATCTTCAACCGAATACTTTTGATTGTATCAAAACTACGCCCAATTCACCATTTAGTGTATATAAAAGTAGGCCCAAAAAGTATTTACCTTAATGGAAATAACAACTTTCTCGTTTATTTCACTGAAGTAACCTAAACAAATGCTGTGTAATATTCTACTTCCGTGATATCCCTGGTTACCGTTGTCCTTCTATTGATACAACATATTTATTTTTCTTCAATAAGTCCAAACATTGTTACGGAAATGCATTCGTATTTGAATTTGAAGTGAACAGTAGCATATGTTCTCAGCGCACCAACTGTAACTGCGCAAAGTTAGCTAGTTGCTAACTTTCATATAAGACACAAGTTTACCGAAACCTTTTTCAGATGACAACATAGTTACTGAGAGATATTTTAGCAAATGCATTACCTGTCTCTGCATCCTCCATTGTACGGCTGGGAGTGGTTTCTGGTAGTTTTGGAGTCCAGAGTGAGCAGGTTCTTCACTTAACGGCTGCAGACCTTCCTGCTCTCTCTCTCATGTTGCCAGGCAGCTCGCCGTGAGGGGTGGGGTTCCGTGTGACGTCATCACGCAGCAGTGTAAACAGAGGCGAGCACGTGGATCAAGGTTTACACCATCAACAACGCAGAGCTGTATGACAGCGACACGTCATTATTTCTTTATATACATATGTATTTTACTGTATTACTCAAACTTAAACGTGCATACCTGTCATACCTCAGTTCAATGTTTTTATATATGGAATGGTTATGGTTTTGAAGTACATTTGATCATATGCACAACAATTACATTTAATACAGGCAATGGATATCTAGTATTTCAGGCTCCCTCCAACAACACAGTTAAGATGTGTACAAATTGAACATCATACAAAAATAAAAAGTACATCTAAGATAGTTATAAAGTGCAAGTTACAATAACGTGCTTACATATAAACATATATATATTTTGTATTATCTCTTCGATTTACACACGGCATCTATTGCACGTCTGTCCGTCCTGGGAGAGGGATCCCTCCTCTGTTGCTCTCCCTGAGGTTTCTCCCATTTCCCCCCCTTAAACTGTGGGTTTTCTCTGGAAGTTTTTCCTTGTACGATGTGAGGGTCTAAGGATAGAGGGTGTCGTTTTTCTCATACTGATATTCTGAACAATCTGTGCTGTTGTATTTGCTGTAAAGTGTCTCTACTGTAGGCTATTTTTATGATATGTACAGCACTTTGGCTCGACCAAAAATCGTTTAGAAATGTGCTATATAAATAAAACTTGATTTGATTTGATTTGATATATACATTATAAAATAACGTTTTTTTTTTGTGGTAGATACTTTTTCAAATAAATATGTATCTAGCTTTTATGCATTTAAATTCATTCATTTTGTTGAATTACTGTTATTGGATAACATTTTGTTAATAACATTTCAATGCTTGCAATCCAAATATATTAATAATTATGTATTGTTATGGCAATTGTCAATGACACTGGGTTGAAGTGAAACTTGTGGCTATGTCAATCTTAATGGAGACATTAACTTGAAGGCAATAACTTAAAGAGACTACACTGAACTGGAAAATTAAGTTTGTTCCTGCAATTGAGGCAAAATCAACGTGATTTAAAAAATAATAATATAATTGTAATTTAAGTATTACCGAGCTAAATACATTAGAGTTGCAGAAACGTATCACAAGGGTTACTTGTTTATTTTATTTAAGCATTTTTGTGCTTATCATGACAAGTTAAAAGCCAATACTTGTATGAGCTGGAGCACGAAATAAATATACTAATTGTACATGACATGCCTTATTGCACCCTTGGGAATTTAACCATTACAGTGGGCTGCCTGCAACCCCCACCCTTTGGTAATCAAAACCTGGGTTAAATCCAACTCTTGTTCACACACTGCGTGTAAAGCCCTTAATTGGACAGCATTGAAACTAGACACTCAACTATGTCAAGAATTACAAACACACACCCACCCCCACCCCCCCCCCCCCCTACACACACACACACACACACACACACACACACACACACACACACACACACACACACACACACACACACACACACACACACACACACACACACACACACAGAGAGAGAGAGGTGTCCACATGAAAGAGTGCCACCTGCAGGACCTGGTCCCGATGACAGGGAACAGAAACTTGAGATACAGGTTGATATGACAAAATGTACTCTAAGCTGTAATATCTAACTAGTCTCTTGAGGTTTCTACTACATCATGTACATGCTCACACACCACATGACTTCATTACAGTCACGTGTTTTCAATATATTATCATGTCTATTTATTCATTATTTAACAAATAAATATTGGTTTAATAAACATTTTTAATTATGATATCATAGTGACATACACTTAGTAGTATTCTTGACAATTGTATTACTAGATGTAATGGGACATTAATAAGCATGTGTATTTATAACTAATTATCACAATAAATTCGCACATATGCATGAACTACTTTATCGAAATGTATATTGATATATATTTAGTTGATGCTTTATCTTGTTTATGATTGCAGTCAAAAATCAACAAAGTAGAAAAAGACACACTGAAAGTTATTGTAGTATTCCCATAGGAGTAGTATAGGAATATCATGGTAACCCCGTTAAGCATAGGGGTAAGTGGGGCACACAAGTCAGCATTCATGGACTGAGTAGACAAGCAAAGTCAAAAGATTAAAAGCATGCGGGAAATGGGTGCAGCCTTTAAACACAAAGACCCCTTGCTGATCAACAGATCCCCATCTTCCTTTAAAAGCCGCCCCCTCCCTCTGCCAACCCCCCTTTCTCTGGTCGAGGTGCATTGTGGGGAGGAAAGTCGTTGCCATTCGACCTCTGCGGGGCCTGCGCGGACGCAGCGAGAACCCTGAAATTCATTATGCGTTTAAAACCTTTATTTATTTCCGCATAACCTACATACTCTCACCGGGAGGGCCAAAGCGGGGAAAAGAAACGACGACGGTCCATCTCATTCGGAAAATACATCGTTTACAACTATATATTTTGCGTAAGGGGGATACTGTTGAGAAGGGGAAGATTGTAATATATATTAAGAAAAATGTCCGGTGAGAGAAACCGCAGGTCGCTGGCTTTCCGAGGAGGTGGATTAGCTGGGTTAACGGCGTCCAGCGGTATCGGTGGGGGGAACTGTAACAGCTGGGAGGCCCCGACCTGTCAAGACCGACATTTTAACGGGAACAGGCCGGATCAAGAGGAGGACAGGGATCTCGGGGCTAAAGGATCATCGCAGAAGAGAGTGGAGGGCGCTGGGTCTGTCAGCGATAGCACGGAACCCGAGGCGGAGGAGGAAGAGGACCCGGAAGAGGGCAGCTGGGCAGCCGGGGACGACCGTGTCGGCTACGTGAAAGCGGAGGACGGGTCCAGGGAGGGGAACAGCTCGACAGAGGCGAACGGTGCCGGTAACAACGACGAAGGCACGGAGTCGGGAAGCGGTGCGACCGGGGGCGAGCCGGGCTCCAGGAAATCAGGAGTAGAGATGAGACCGCAGAAGTTGCTTCAGAAACACTCGGTATTCCATGCTTCGTGGTTGCAAGAATTTCCATGGCTAAAATTTTGCCAGGAGACTGGAGTCATGTCTTGCTCTTGGTGTCACAACATTGCCACTAAAAACAGCGACGAGCTTGTGAAAGGCAGTCGCAACTACAAGAGGGCCTTGCTGCTGAGACATCACCTGTCTTCTGAGCACGGCAGGAATGACCCCACCAAACAGGTAACGTTAGCTCCATGACGACTTAGCGTGACAACAAATACCTGTCACACATTGTTCATAACATATGTCTTTAAAAAGTGTTGTTTGTCAGTATTTAGCGTCAGTTTCCACAACTTCTGAAACAAAACGAAGGCGAAAATACTTAAGCTTCACAATCCCTTCTCCCGGCTGATTAGCTAGCGTCAGCCTGCTAACCTGAGCTAACCACTAGCCTAGCTGGTTAGCCGCTTGAAGCTTCGCTGTGCAGCCGGTGGTAGAGGGGCAGACACTTTAGTGGAAAGCCCCTGGAGAAGTTAATGTCGACTACTAATGAATGGCGAAACACACAAACACATTTTTAGCGTGAGTGACACGGATGTCGGTGTCTGCCTACTCATCAGTCAAGTGACACGCACAAACCTGCTCCACTGACACCTGCTACACTGGAGGCTGTTTCCTTAGAATGGAGAATTAATAACAAGTCACACAACAACAACTTTAAGTCATTTCGAAATCACTAAATAGTCAGCAACAGCTAATGGAGAGTGTTGGTGGTATTATACGCTTATGTTTTTGTTGTACACACTGTACAACAAACTATTGTTTCATCAGCAGCTGCCTTGATTGCTAGCTTGCTAAAGGTCACAAAATGGCAAGGGTTCGACCCTAGCAGCCTTTGGGGAACCGCACCCCTACCCAACCCCCCTCCTCTCCGCCTCTCATCAAGCAGTTCTGCTGGCTCGCAGTCCCGGGTGACCTCTGGCGCATTTCTTCTTCCTCCTCCACCTCCTCCCTTTGGGGAGCTAAATTAGAGGCATTGTGCTAAAATGACCCCCCAAAATCCATAGATGGTGTCACTTGCAGGGCTGGACAAGAGCAGGAGAGTAAATCATGTAGCCTGGAGCCTGACAGCTTGCATGGCCCTTTATGAGTAGACTTGAATGGGTAAAATAGATGTCAGTAAATAGAATGACATCACCTGACCCTGTCATCCACATATTTGTGAATTAATGGGCATTAATGTTATACCTTTGGGGCATATCTTATGATTAAGACACCATCACATATGCACAAGACTTAAACTGTATTGTAAAAGTGGCCCTCTTTACTTAATTGGCATATAAAGACCACATGGTTAGCCTAAGCTTAAGGTAGGTATAAACTTAGTGACAGTATTTGTTTGCTTAGAATCAAAATCAACTGCACCATTTTGGTGAACTATGTCTTTATTGATGTGCATGACGTATTTTTATTGGTTAATTATTTGTATTGCTGTGTAGCCAACATTCTATGGTACTCCTTAAGAGACCTCATAAAAACTGGGATTGCATATTTGCCCGAACAATCTGGTGTCAAAGGGCATTTCTCCCATCAATCCTTATTCTGGAACGTATTATCACTTTCTGTTTCTTCTATATTTCCACATCCGATTGCCTATCCTGACATTGGTTTGAGCTGTCAGGGGAATTAAGAGTGGGCGCTGTTTGACTCTGATTTGTGAGCAGAGCGGATTGTACTACTACATTTAGTTCCTTGCTTTGCACACGCTATCACTAATCAGAATGACTTAAAGTGATCCACTAACTTGTACACATCTCTGATTGGTAAGGAGGCAGTAAGTGTGGATTAGGGGCTTGGTGTGGCGTTTCCCTAGCAACAAGGACCCCTGACACTGCACTGAGGTTATCCAGGTCATTTCCTCAAGTAGAATAGAGCTGGGACGATGCAGTCCCCAGGCCACATTATATGAGATAATTTCATTCTGATTTTTATT
The DNA here is from genome assembly GCF_902827175.1 of Gymnodraco acuticeps. NCBI lineage: Eukaryota > Metazoa > Chordata > Actinopteri > Perciformes > Bathydraconidae > Gymnodraco > Gymnodraco acuticeps. The sequence goes on from NW_022991654.1 coordinate 90,685, forward strand.
GAATTATATTTTAGGGTTCCTCAGATTAGATTTTTTTTTTCAATGACTGAGTAAAGCCATACTCGCTCTTATACAGTACTGTTGAAAATAATAGCAGCTGTGTATGTTTAGTAAGGTAGCATTGTGCGGCACTACATTAAAGAGGAATGATGGTGTTATAAGGCAACGTTTTGTTCTATTCACCCATTCCTGACGTTAGTCAGGCCTCTGCTGCATTCGTTAAACCTAACTCGATTACCCCTAGCACACCAGGGCAGCTGTAGTAAATGTGGGTCTCCTTGTAAAAGGGGGTGTTCTCGACACAGTCTTGTGCTCAGATTATTCCCTATGCTCACTGGTAAAAGGTTAAGACTGGCCAAAAGTAATGCATTTCCCCGTAAATCAAATATGAGATCACGGATCCGGGACCTTAAAGAGTTGCATTTATTCTCTAGTAACTGTTTTGTTCCTTTTGTTCAAAAATTGGTAAAAGGGTTTGTGTGTCTGTCTGTTAAACCCACATTGGTTGTTGCAGAGTAATCCCCTGTCGCCACCATCTACAGAGACAATAATCTACAATCATATTTTCTTGTGGAGTTCTCTCCACACACAGCCTTTCCATAAACCCTCTCTTTGTTTCTTACTCAACTATTGCTTTCTTGTCTCCCTTTATCATTCTTTGTGAGAATGTCAATAACAAATGAAATGTCCAATTCTAAGATGTTTGTTAACCGAACCCTTACAGTCAACCCAGACCAGGATGAGTCTCCTGAAGCCATGTCTGTTGATCAGCGTAGCCTCATTCAGTTTGACGGCCAAACAAATGCTTTACCTGCATCACTGTGTTGGTCTAAATGGGGTGTAAGATAAGTGTTGATCCCAGGGGGGAATTAAAAAATGTCTACACAAGTCATTACAACCTCTCATTTTAGTTGAGATAACACCAGACTCATTGTTAAGAGTGAGTCACCCCGAACGGGAAAGGGGACCCACCCTTTGCAGTCTTGAGTTCAACAGATAGATGGGATGTTTATTGGGGGCCACAGGTCAAGGAAAAGGGGTGTGGTTGAGCCAGAGGGAAAATTCTTCATGTTGAAACTGCCAGTGACTCTACCCTCCCCTCGTTTTCTTCCCCCCCCACCCCCCCCTATCTCTGCCTCTTCTGTCAGAGCATTGTTAGGAGGCCGAGAGACACTCAGTGCAGCCCTCCCACACCTTGGGCCGAACACACACTGCAGTATTGTTCTAGCATCTGAGGACAGACGGGTTTGGGTGAGGAGGGGTGGGTCGGGGGGTTAGGGAAGGATACAGTAAATGAGTTAGGGGAAAGACCGGCGGAGATGGCCTCAGGGCTGGGCTGGTCATGGGACTGGATTGATGGTGGTCGGGGGTAGACAAATGAGGGGATGGAGGCAAACATGTAAGGTAAACAAAAACTGGCTCCGGTGGTTCATTAAGTTGAGTGAGAGCAGTGCTGTATCACATGATCTGTAAATAGTCTGGCTGAGGCAAGCCCTTCAATAAGACTTTATGACCATCTTGATATGTTTAATCCACCTGTAAATCAGTTATTATCAGCAATTCACGGTAGATTTTTAAGCGTCCATGTATCTAGAATCTAGATCAAAGGCTTTTTCTTTCCCAGAGCCCTCTTGGATTCTTTTTGCACTCTCATTCTTCCACCGCTACCAATTCTGGCTCAAATAAAAACCTAGCCACGTCACAACGGGGGAGGTTGATATTGTCCCGACATTCTCTCTTGGCTCAGGCTGGTTTTGCCTCCAGCATCTGCTCTGCAGGGTCGGTCTGCTGGTTCTCTAAGCTCCCTGCTCACACGTGGCACATCTGGAGAAAGGATGATGATGATGATGATGATGCTGCTGCTGCTGATGAGGCCAGTATGGAGCAACTTATCCAGTACCAGGCTGTCCTAGCCTGACTCCAACACACACACACACAACTCCTATCAGAACTGCCAGGCAGAGTCTTACCTCTCTGGCCCAATGCCTTGCTATGTGTAATGGATAAAAGCTGTGGGGACTCTTGGGGTTTGGGGGTGGGATGGCCAGTAAGTCGGAAAGATAAAACACATCTGTAAATTCCAAGGTACTCTTGAGTCTGAGAAGCGCTTGTTTATTTATTGCATTTCTAACATATAGTCTCTTTTTCTTCTTCTATTCAACCCTCCCCATCTTCTAACTGTATTTGCCGGCTTGCTCAGCAAATTGAAAGCTCTTTTTGTTCTCATCAAATGAAAAAACAAAAGCACTGGACGAAAACGAAGCCGCAAAAACTAAATTCATTGTAGATTGGATGCTCATCCAACACCTCTTGTTGTGATAGCACTCCTGCCCTTCCCCACACCAATCTATTCCACCACAATACTCAGCATGATGACCATGCCTCTCCAGAGGCTTTGATGTGTATATCTTGGAATAATTATTCTCCTCTCTCCCCATCCTCTTCGCCTCACCCACACGCACTCTGGCTCCTTTCTATGCCTGCGAGTGGGAGCCGCTGTGTAATAAGAGTGAGTGCCGAAACCTTTCACAAAGGCCTACAGTGAGTGGACAATGAGCCTCGGGGAGAACACGGGCTATTGTGAAGGCTAAAATGGGGTGACCCAACTCCTTCTCTCTAGTGCACTGGTTTTCCGTCCCCCTCTGCTCCACATTTTCTCCTCCGCCCTTTTTTCTCGAGGCTCAAGGTCTCGCTCTCTCAATCTCTGCCTCATGCTCTCGCTCGCTTTTCGTTGTGCCTGCCATCAGGCTCTTTTCTTTTATGTTACGACCGTCACCATTTCTCATCTTCTTTTCACACTTATTTCTATCAACTCATTGCCAGAATTCTACAATTCTGCTCTCGTGTCCTTTAATTATTTGTCCTCTTCATTTCTTCTAGCCAGCAAAGTATGTCCACTTTCCCCCCTCCCAATCCCTCCCTCATTCTGCCTCTGATTTGAGTCCATCGTATCTCTTCATCTCTCCCCTCCAGCTGTGGCAGAGGATGATAAGCCCCCCTATACTATCCCGTGTGCCCAGGCTGCCCTGGACAAGCACTGCAGTGTGGAGGGAGTAGGGGTGGGGGTGGGGGCTGGGTGGGGACCTCAGAGAAATGGATTTAATCTGAATTACTCGAGCTGAAACCCCAGCTGTGTGTATGTGTAGGCAGCTTGGTTTCTGTGTAGTTGTGTGTGTGTGTGTGTGTACATGCATGTGTGCGCAGCAGAGACGGTGGTAGGCGGGGGCAAAAATGCAAGGCTCGAGCAATGTGAATTATTCTGGATTAGGACATCTGCTGTGCAATTCTAAAATGAGTCGTAGATGTATGCTGCTGCGTGTGTGTTAAAGTGTGAAACTATAATGTAGACTTCTACACATGGATGGTGTATATGGATTTTTGTTTGCATATATTTTGGCTGTTTATTATGTATGTGTGCATATGTACAAGTATGCATGTAAATACTCCCCTCTTCTCTGCTCCGTACCAGTCTGGCCCTTTGCCCTGCTATGAGGGGGGAGGGGGGCTGTTACAGGGCAGTTCTATGCTTCTGCCAGTTCCCATCCTGCAGCCACGTCGTGTCCTGCTTTACACACTGGGCGGCCATTCCTTCAGGACCAATAATGGCCTGTTTTACATCTAGCTTGCAAATTGAAGAGAACGATATAGAAAGTGTGTAAAGTCTTCTTACACATCTACTGGAGTTGATAAACAAAGCAGCGTTGAAGTATTCATTTACGATGACAAAATACATATCTAACTCCAGTGTTACTACAAATGGACGTTAAATGAATGCTTCTGAAACATTTATAATACTCTTCACTTTTGCTTTGAATGAAATGCAATTATTAAAAGTTGATTTTCAACTCTGTAAGAGGGGAATTCTAATGGAGTGATCTTCGAGATGTATGAACGGTGATGTCTCTTGCTTTTCACTTTGCTTGGTGGTGTCGTTTTTGTTTTGCCTTGGACTTCTAAACAAAAGCAGCAGCAACAGTGATATCTTGTTGAGGTATTTTTCTTAAAGCATAAATGGAATAAAATATTCCATCAACCAAAAACGATGTTGTCTTTTATGTTTTCACTGTTTTAAACATTTGATGTACTGAATATGTTCACCCTCCTATCTCAATATCCGTGCTCTCAGCCTAAGTTTTACTACTAAAGGAAAATAATTTTCCCTTTTACGTTAAATTACAGTCTTTATTATAATATTATCTGGCATTGCGTTATTGTTTTCGTTTGGACTTGATATTAAATAGCTTATAGGGCTAGGTAATACTACCCAGCCAAACGGCAACACACCTTTCATTGCCCCCCCCCGTAACAAGAGCCTGTCGAACCTGTTTCCCCCACTGGGCAGGTGCCACACCGCGAGCCCCGAGGGTGTGTGTCTGTTCCTGTTTATAGTACAGACAGAATTTCAGGAAGGGCAAATATGTTGTGCAAGTTTGTTTGTTTGTGCTTGCTTTTGCTCATTTGTGAGAACACATATTAAATGTGTTTTTTTCCTTCTCTTTCATGTTAATAGGAGACAATGAGGCCCTCGGACAACGGCAGCCCCTCCAATCACTGCTCAGAGGACGACTACCGCCTCAAGCCCAACGAGAACTCCTACTGTTACCAGCTGCTCCAGGAGCTGGACAAGCAACGCAAAAGTGGCATCCTCTGCGACGTAAACATAAACGTCTCGGGTCAGGTGTTCCGCGCACACAAGAACATCCTGGTTGCGGGCAGCCGCTACTTCAAAACCCTCTACTGTCTGACCAAGAGCGAGGCCCAGGACCAGGCCTCGACCACGCACCTGGATGTTGCTGCTGTGCAGGGCTTCTCCGTCATCCTCGACTTTCTCTACTCTGGGAATCTGCTGCTCACAAGCCAAAATGCCATTGAGGTGATGTCTGTCGCCAGTTACCTCCAGATGACAGAGGTCGTACATTCATGTAGGGCTTTTATAAAGGATGCCCTGAATATCAGCATCAAGCAGGAGGCTCCTGATTCAGTGGTGGTGGACTACAACAAGAGGCAGACGGTGTCCAAAGACGGACAGAGAAGCCTGGACCGCAAGCCAAGCAACTTCTGGGCCACAAGCATCCTGTCAAAGCTGTCGATCAAGGCCAGCAACAATCAAGGAAAGGAATCGACGGAAGACGAAGACACAGGTGGCAGGGTAAAGGAGGAGTCCAGTGACATAGAGGTGACCGTGGTTGGGAGTGAGGGCTGTGCCCTGGTGACCCCCGGAGCCTCTGGTAACTGGAGCCACCACAACGACAACTCGTCTGATTCAGGAGAGACCAATGACCCACGGTCAGCCAGAGGACAGGTCTTCATCTGGAACGAGCCGGTCACAGGTGGCGCTGCAGGAGCCTCCGCGTCAATCAAACGAGAAGCCCCGGATTCAGCGGCAGGAAGCGGGCGGAGGAAAAAACAGACCACCACACGCCGTTTTGTGTACAACTTTCCTCCGGAGCCTGAAGAGGGATTTGAAGAGGGGATGTTCCTCCAGCCCTCTGCCTCCTTCCCGAGGGAGGACTTCTCCTCCCTCTCCGAGAATGCCGGTATGAGACACATTTGTAGCTCTAAACACACTTCATATCCTCACAGCGGCCAGTCCTTACCCCTATGATATATAAATAGATTTCACCGTGACCTCATGAATTTGTTAATGCTATCAGTCACACTGTATACTCACTGTAGGTCAAAGGAACGAGCTCCCTTTATAAGGTAGGGAGGTGCATGCAGAATGTGACATATTATCGTTTGTAGGGCTAAGTACTTCAAAGATAGATAAATAATGCTGACCTGAAAAACATCATTTGAATGCTTCACTTTCTCTTTTAGTTGCACGTCTATTCATTGTGTTTGGACATTGTTTAGAGAATCTACGATACTGCAAATACATTTATGACAATGGCTTGGGGAACACTAAACAAATAAAACAAAGTTGTGAGGGACAGATTATATAAATACTCAGCTAAAAACTTGGAATCAACCAACATAAGCTAGTTGGAAAATGTAACCGGTTGGGTCAGCTAGCATCACTAACTAGCTTGATGCTTCTGCCTCCCCCCTCCCCCCCCCCACCACCAGTTTAACCTCTAAACACTAAGATTACTGTGACATTCAGTTTCTCCTTGTCCTAACATTCACTTGAAGCTAAATGATGCTCACATAAACTATCTGGTTGAATTCTGTATTTAAAATCGAATTCGGTAGGTTTTGAAAAATTCCTGCGATTTAATGATTAACCTACAGCGGGGGGGGGTCAGTAGGGCTGAAGAGGATAACCCTGAAGTTTATGGCTTTAGTATTTGATCCTCTTTTTGCAAGCCTGGAGAATGTAGTATAATGATGCTCTTAAAGATCACACCTTTGTATGACTTTGAATATGAAAGATCGCCAGTAAGGGTCGTATGTGATCGTGTCACTCATGTTGATCGACTTCGTGCTAAAAGCTAATCTGTGGCCACCCGTCGGTAACACAGGCATGATCACTAGTATAGATTTTCACCCTTCCATCCATTCCCTGCTGTGACCCCTAACAGGGTAGTTGCTTATCTAGCTTTGAACCTGCTGTGCAGAGCCAAGACTTGAGTAACTCCCCCCATGATCCTTTAATCACCCCAGAGCAGGGGGCTTAGCAACGTGACGCCCACCTGGAGTGCTTTGTCTCAGGTGTGTTGCCACATTGCTGCTGAGACTAGTTTTGATGAAAAGAAGGCAGATTTGATAAGATGAAGTGCAATGCAATGATGTTGAAGCTGTTATGGTTCAGATGGCTAATGTTTATCTATAAAATCACAAAAAGTAGTTATTTAACGGGATTAGGGGATGGGACTATCCTCAAAATACCACCTTATATGATGTGGTTGGCAATAATATTAAACCCAATATCTTTCTTGATGAAACTTTTGCACCCGTTGATCTTCTCCCTTTCTGTTGACCTTTTGATACCTTGTTTTTTTTACCTTAATCTATGCATCCCTATCCACATGCAGTGTAGCGCTCTTATCTTACAGTAATCTCTTCTCATAGCCGCTGCCTTCTCCTTCTGTTGGCCCCATTAAGCATGGCGCTCCATAATGATATCACATATTAAGTGAAGTGGTAGGGATCGGGGGGAGGGGAGGTGATGTGTGAGGAGCAGGGTGTGTGTAGAAAGTGTGAGAGATGTACATTTTGTATGAGAGAAATAGAGAGACTCCCTAATGCAGGGAAATGAAGAAGCCTCCCTAAATGCACTTGAAGGCTGTTAGTGCCTCCAACTCCTCCTATGGTTCTTTAATGTGTGCACAGAGTGATCCAGGGTGTTGCAATAGCCTAAAGAGACGCTCACTTAAAGTTTGTCTGCATGTGTGCTAACTCTCGTACCTTCTCCTCCTCCTCATGTGTCTTTGCTGTTTAGCTCCGCGTCTCTCCTTAATGTATACTATGTTTCCAAATAAAGATATGGTTAGGACTTCAAGTAGGCTGTTAGTCACAGTAAAAGGTTTCAAGGAAACTGTTTACCCTTAAATGATAGTTTTGTGCTCAGCAGACCATTTATTCATACAGTATACTCTATGTTAAGAGTTTAAAAATAGATCTGCGCATATTTAGTCTCTATAAGGGCTTAAAATCAAGGGTTTGATGCAGAAACACATTCAGTGTCAGACTGACAGGAGGCCCTTTTGGACCTTATCAAAAAAGTGCATTATTTCAGGGCCCTCTACTACTATCTATTGTGAATGGAGCTTTTCGGTTCCCCTTTTTAAAAGCAATGTTCACAAAAGGCTTTGCAAAGTGTTGCTAGTTTTGTTTCAGTTTCTCTTTCCATTTTTTGTCCACATTTTTGACTGACTGGCTTTTTGAAAGAATTCTTTAACACTTTTACTCTCGATTAGTTAAGACCAGGTGAGATGGAGGGAGCTATCGGAACAAATGTGTAATATGCCGACCTATTACATTTATTTGTTATCTAACTTTTTAGAGTCATAACAAGTATTTAGTCAAGCTTTTAAGTTGACAGTTTTAAATGTATTGTTAAGTGTCCATGTGTGATGTGAAAGCTGCTTATTAACTAATTTATTTTGTATGAATGTTTTAATAATCAGCCCTGCCCTCAGGTTCTAGGACATATGGTTTTGTAGGAATGAGAGGGATCCAGTTATGTGAGTGTGTGTGTGTGTGTGTGTGTGTGAAGAATATTCTACGTTTGGTAGTATTTCTGGGTAGAAAAGCTGCTGTGTCATGGAGTAAACTGTGTGTAGCGTCAGGGCACCCAGCTATAGTAATGCAATGTTTTACATCTCCTGGAACGCACACGATGAGTACGCTTTATGGAGACAAATTAATTAGCTAAATCTTTCATTTTGTTCCCACAGCCTCTCTGCTGCCTAGGCTTGATTAGTCTTGTGTTTTGCACAGTGCTCATTTGATGTGACTCGCTCTAGATATCTGTGTCACATGATATCTAAAATATTAGTTACGCTTTACTGAAATATTGCTTTACAAAGCAAAAATGAGTACGTGTCCAACGGTTAGCCTTATCTGCTGTGGGTTATTAGATTATTCCATAAAGCAATGATGCAGAAGCGACTCGAAGGGTTTACTGTTGTGCGTGCGGACATGATTAAATACCAAAACATCCTCTTCTGGTTGTGAGATGCTCGATCTAAAACTAGACAGCCCTCTTGTGCGTTTAGTCTTGGCTGGCTTGCATATTTTTGACGAGCCTATGAGCAGTCATCCACCAACATTAGCTGTCCCAGTTTGCCTCAGTGATGTAACCCATTTGGGTTTCATTTAGCCTCAGTTTGATCTGTGTGGTCATGCGCCAAGAATGGAAACGCAGTCGCCCAAATGGTGGTAATCTCTCTGCTGGTGCGTATCTTCCCTTTAAATAATTTGTGCTTTTTAATTTCTCGTTTATAAGGTGGCGGTTTCTTAATTGGATATAGTCTTGGCAAATGGCACAAAAAAATCTCTTGAGTCCGAGTAGTATGTTGTTGTTTCTACATTCAACTGCTGTCCTAAACCAAAACATGTTCAGTTTATAACTGAAACATTTGGGAGAAAAAGCACAGAATCATCTTGTTTAAGAGACTTTAACCATGAATAGCTTTTTGCAGGGAAAACGTCTGAAACCATTGGAGGTAGATCGTTTACAGATTGACATGAAAGCTAGTGTTGTGTGGAAAATAGCAGCTGAAAGTGAAGGATACAAGTACTTTGCCATCGCTGTCTGCTCTTGCATCGCTGAGCCTCGCAGCTCATGGCCAATACATTCCTGGGTCTTCTCCAACCAACACTGTTGGATTGTTGTAAAGGGTGCGTGCGGCACACAGAGCAGGTGAAATGCATTTGCATACACACTAGTCGCTGTTGAAGCATGCACACAAATGCACAATAACTTACCAAATCCCTACGAGGTGCAAAGCTAACAGGGGCACTCCCCACCCTCCCTAATCCACTCTAATGCACTGGGACTGTCCTCACTATTCCAAATATTGACCTGGGTAGAATGGACACACACACACACTGACACACACAGGGGCGTGTCTTTAATGGGCTCTAAGCGCTGGAGGAACAGGACACACACAGGTGCTCTCACACAAGTGCTTTCAAAAGCTGGGTGTAAGCTGAGCTGGTGTGAGGGCCAGACTCTCATTAACCCCCTCCCCGCTGGAGCCCTGGTTACACCATCAGTTTGTTCTCTGGCCAGGGGAGCACACTGTTCTACATATAGTAGGGACCTGTGTGTTTGTGTGTGTGCTGACTTGAAACTTCCTTTGTTTCACGTGGGGGGTTTGGTTAGTTGTGTACACAAGGCGTTGTGAGGTGTGCAACCCCCCCCATCCAGGCTCTCACCCACCTCTCCTCTCTTTCTCCCTCTCGCTTCTCTTGTCCCCCCCCTCCCCCTTTCCCAGAGCTGGCCAATCAGATCCAGTATAGCATCATCCAGGACTTACAGCAAGGGGAGTCCTGGGAGAATGGTAAGACGCCGCACTCGCTAGACTACCACTAAAAAAAACTAAACTAAAAAAACAGTTTCAACGCAACTTGAAATGTTTAACTTAAATGCATCTTCCTAATTGAGTGTGGGCAGTCGAGTCAATAGTTATTTCTATTTAATTGTCAAAATGACATGCTCATATCAGTGTCTTTACAAACTGTTCAGGTATGAATGAAGTCAATTGTATTCATTTAGGTCAGAAAATAGGAATTAGTTTCAAAGTGGTGGTGGAGTAGCCGGCCGTTGTCTAAAGTACACAAAGCTCTGCAGCCTAATGCCATACATCGCACTGATAATAAGTATGTATGCAGTGTGTTAAGATTGCAGTGTCGAAAAGTTAATGTATGCTTTCAAAAAAACGACACCAGTGCTGTTGGACATTTGCTTCCCACAATGCATAGGGAATGAAAGAGAAATTATTATTAATTGTGGTAGAAGAGTATCCGGGTGATTAGCCGCTTTCACAGCAAGTACTTAGCCGGTACTTGTTCCCCTCGAACTCTTTAGTCCCTCCAACTGTCCTAGTAGATCGCGTTCTCACCGGAATAAGTCCCTGACGGAGGATTAGACTAATGAAGCCGCTGACGTCACTTCTTCTTCTTCTGCTTTGGGTTCACAAAACTTTTCGGAGTTTTACGGGGCGTGGTTTGCAATTCGCCCAGCCAATCAGAAATTGTTAGTGTGGCCGACACACCCACGAACCTTTTCCTCCTCAGGAACGTACTACCTCTCTAGCAGGGACTATCTGGGGGTGAAAAGGGTGGCGCGAACTAGGGACTAGTTCCAGATCCTTTTTGGTGTGAAACCAAATCCCCCCCCCCCCCTCCTATTGGCCTAGTTCGGGGGGGAAAAGTACTCTGGTGCCAAAGCGCCTATTGGCCTTAAAGTAAAAAGGAAAATACACTTAAGAAAATGATATTGTATTCTTAACCTCTAAAGGTTAAAAGTAAGTCGAGGCATTTTTATTTATACATTTCACATTGGGGCAACAAGATATTTATAAAAAATGATATTGAAAAACAACTAAAACGGACATTAAAAACGCAAGAGATTAGAATATAAAAACAAGCTTAAAAAAATATCTAAAACTCCTAAAATGAAGCCACAGTGCAATTACTAATTATTGTTATTATGAAATATAATTCTATCCAGAACACATACACGGAAAATACTCAGGTGACCTGCTTCTCATCAACCTTCCTCTGCCTTCCGCTCCCTAGCAACCTGCCCTGACAACGCCTCTGTTGTGTTCACCCTGGCTCAAACAAAAGCCCCCCCCCCTTTTTCAACACTGAAGCATTACCACTCTGTTAGGAGGCTCTTCAGAATCAATAGGTTGCTTATTTATTTGTCAGCCCAGCTGTCCTCAGGAGTTTGTTTAGCATAAACATCTGTGTTTGTGTGAGGACAAATTGATGTCTCATTTAGACATGAAAAAAACAAACATGTGATACCTTGTTTCTCTCGTCTTTAAATCTTATTGAAGCCGATCTTCATGGTTGATGAATAAAAGTGTTGTATTTGATTGGGTTTGATGTTACTGAACATCCAGAATGCACTAGATGATCAGCATTATGGATAATGTAAAAAAGCTGATAATTGATATATTCTTAATATAATGAGGCAATACGTTATTAGTTGAACCTCTTTTTAAAAACGGTTACAGTTGCCATCACAACCACTGGTTTGGTAATGATGAATTCTTTAATATCTTCTACCAAACGACATTATTACGTCCATGTAGAACAACAACAGACCTGCTTTACATTCACTGCTAATACATGTCTGCATCCTTTGTAACACTGCCTTCATGAGACCTCCAGCATCCTTACGTACAGTTACTTAGCAACAGTGACAGAGCTGTGCAGTATTCTGTTTAATCTACAGTTGAGCAAACTTTTGCTAAAGAGGCTTTTTGTGATACATCCCTTTGTGGTGTCCTATTCTCCGTAATGGTTACCGCATCTTAACTCTGTGATTTGATAAACAGGATATTGGTTCCTGACACACCCCTCCCTCATTAGAAGATCTATAGATGCAGATGTAGCTTTTATGATGATTGTCTTCTTCCATCTCCGGTTTGTTCTTCCAATGCTATCAATCTAACTGAAAGAGAAAACAATGGTTGAGTTTCTTATATATTTTTTTATTTAGTAAAGCAACACGTGTCAGTTGAGAGAAGACATGGTGGTCTCAATACATATGGTGACCAAGCAGTCTATTGTGTAGGAGTAAAATGGGGTATTGTTTTTTTAAGAGGAGAAAAAGTACTTCTCAGTGGGTGTGGCAATTGAACCGTTTTTGTCTTTATAAGCATGTTTTCTTTTGATTGTCCGTTTTTAAGATGTACACAAAATCAAAAATCCTTAGACATGAAGTCTCTAAATCACTTTGTCTGAATATTTTTGCTTCTCTCTCTCTTCGCAGGCGAGTCCTCACACCTAGCCCTCAATAAGCTCAAGTGCCCCCACTGTAACTACATCGCCAAGCACCGGCGCACGCTGAAGAGACACCTGATCATCCACTCGGGCGTGCGCTCCTTCAGCTGTGACATCTGCGGCAAGCTGTTCACCCGCCGCGAGCACGTCAAGAGACATTCCCTGGTGAGTCCACATATGCAACGGACCCTCTCTTTTACACCGCCGTGTGAGGCGCAGCCACCATCTTCTGCCAAACGCTACAGAGCTTAGGCCACCCTCGCATCTTTGCACCCCGCCTCATGTTTTGTGTCAGGCAGCTCTTCGCTCCAGGGAGTGAGAAGTTGAATGCAATGATACTGGTTTTCTAACATATGGAGTATCTTAGAGTCACCAAATGTCTAACAACAAATGGATGTGAGACCTACAGTATGTCTAAGATATGACATTACGTGTTTCTAAATCAGGAGGTAAAACCAGTTATATGACAGGCAGCAGTTTTCTGCATCACATTCTCTATGTAGAAAAATATCAACCTTGCAACCGTCATCATGCTCCACATTTCTTATTTGGAAAAACATGTTTTCCCAAAAAAGTGTCCTTCAATTAAAAATCATCTACACAATCACTTATGTAAACAACAAATATTTTAGTATTTGACGATGACAATAAAAAGAGTATTAAAATGACAATAAAAGGAGTATTCAAATATATATATATATTAGTGTTTTAAATGGAACCTTCCCTTTGTCGTATTTGTTTGTCTAACACTAGAGGCGGAGTGGAGGAAATGAAACATTAAATAATTATGATCCAGAAATACTAGCAATGTTATATGAACAGATCAGGGTTTCCGCTAGGATTTTTTCTCGCCGGTCAAATGTCTGGACAGAATTAATTTTACCGGACAAATTTGAAACTTACAGGTCATGTTTCAATAATAATAAGAATTGTGTAGCAGAGTTTCCGTTAGCAGGTAATTACCGGACTGTGACCGGATATGCTGATGTTTAAACTCAGTTAATGGCTCATTTTTATATTGCTTCAGTTTATAATCGTAACAGATCGAAAAGATTCATTTTTCAATAAATGATTCCACAAACAACATAATTATTACATTCAAAGAAACTCCTTGTAGTAGATGAAGTACATTATTCAAAAGTTTACATTAACTTTGAATAATAACACAGGAGAAACGGATCCTCTCTCTCCCTCTCTCTCTCTCTCTCTCTCCTGACAGCCCGTCAGTTTCTCAAACAGTGGGCGGGGCTTCAGGTGATTATGCAGCAGCTGATCTGATCTCTCTCGCGTGTCCGGTTATACTTCACTCGCGTTTATGTCCATATCGATCAGATCCAGATCTCCTGATCGGCCTTTATAGAGAGCACCGATCAAATTATTAAGAGTGAATATCGGCCGATAATGACGGGCGGCTGATCGATCGGAGCACCCCTAATTACTACCGGACATTTTGACCGGCAGGTTTTGAAATTTACCGGTTTTTAATAAATTTGACCTGCTAAAAACCGGTAATTACCGGCTAACGGAAACCCTGGAACAGATATGTAAATACCAAATAATTGTTGTGGTTAAAAAGGAATTCTGTGGACTTTTCGCATATCTTTTTAAGTACCTTCTTTTTTTAAAGTGATAAAAAGTAAAAATGCTCACATCCTTTCCCCAACCCTCTCTGTCCCGCCCCCTTCTCTCCTACAGGTGCACAAGAAGGACAAAAAGTACAAGTGCATGGTGTGTAAGAAGATCTTCATGCTGGCGGCGAGCGTCGGGATCCGTCACGGCTCGCGGCGCTACGGTGTCTGTGCCGACTGCGCCGACTCGCACCAGGCCACGCAGGAGGGCATGGAGTTCCCCCGTGATGAAGACTTCGAGGGCGAGGAAGGAGAGGACCTGGATGGGGAGGAGCCCACCGACAACGACCAATCAAATTGGGGTGAGGGCAACGCTGGCACTGCCCCGGAAGAGGACTAAGAATTTAAACATGCTTGAGAAACAAAACTAAAAATAAGTTGATGTTTATAATATATATGTAAACTAGCTGGTAAACAATCAACTCCAAAGTGCTATCAAACCTTGAGGTTACTTAATTGTGCAACGACAAAAAGATGGATTTAAAAAAAAAATGAAAAGCTTTCGTAGAGTGGGAACTCCAAGATGTACAGATTTTATTAGTTAAATTGTGTCCAACTCTGGGCCGAGAGCCCACAGGAGAAAGATTCTATCGACGAATAATATGATAAATCAGGTTTTTGGTGATGTATTTCTATTTCCTGTTTTGGGTTGGGGAGACTTGGGCAGGGTAATGATGTAGTTTTGAGATGGGGTAGGCCAATCATTTAAAAAAGCGAAATGTTAATTATTATTTAATTTATGAAGAGAGGTTATTATGGTCTTATCAATAATTTTTTATTTCTGTTTTTGTCTGCGAGCAGAGAGAGTGGCTGTGGCTCTCTGCACAATCTGAAAGTATATCGCTCGGTGCTTGTAGACAGAAGAAGAGCATTATTGTCCACAGGAAGATGTTTAACTTGCTCTGTAGATCTTGTTTAGATGCGCTAAATATTATTATATTCTTTAAATTTTTTATTTTCTTTCCCTGCAAAAATCTTGGAACCAAAAAATCTGTTTTGTGACTCTAATGTATTACAGCCATATTTATAATTTAATTTAAGAGTGCTGTGGTATTGTGCCAAACAGACCGCACACCAAGATTTAGCAGGACGCAAAAACTACTGAATACGCTTAAGAAAAAGAAAAGACAACGTGAGGTTGGGGGGCGGGGGGAAAGATGAAAGAAAAGTACAAGGGGAAATGTTATTGCTAGCTTTATACAAATCCACGGGCGTCACAGTAACACTTTATTATTAAACAAAAGCATTTGACTTTCACTTAAAGCTTGAATTTTGCCAAATGACGAAACGTTTGGTGCTGTAATGCTTGTCGCAGAATACTGGACCTACTGGCTATATATGATGTTTCTAATCATAAAGCTTAAACTGACTCAGTTATACATATATGTAATCAGCTTAATCTATAGAACACTGTTGTGCTACGGCGACTATCAGGTATGCTTTGCCATGTTTTTAAGCTTTTTATTTAATGCACACACAAAGAGACACACACACATACCATTTTATAGAACTACCGGCAGTACTTGTAATCGAGGACCTAATCAACATCAATACCTGTATACGTTTGTTTATATTTGGTACTGAGTTATAAAGTAAATACAGTTTATATATATATATATATATATTTTGAAATCACTTGAACGTTGGTTGTGAGGGGAACGAAGTGTGTAGAAAATCATGTGTGATGTCTGAAAGAACTCCATTTTCCATGTGTTAAAAGTATACAAAAATGTCGTGGGTTTAATTTGATGTAGTTTGTTTATTTCTTTAGGTCTGCCAGGTAGAAAAACACTTTGTTCCACAAAAAGTGAAGCTCTATGGCGCCTCATAGACATGCACTTATTTTGTGTTCCTGAATATCATTTTCTTTTTATGCTTCTTCGCTTCCCAAAAAGCGGGTCTGAATGGAACTTTATAAACTGTTGTGTCTTCTTCCAATGCGCAACGTTTTTTTTATTAGATATTTTTGTTTTGTTATTTAATATTATATATACATTGACTCCAAAATGCAATCAAGACTGTTAATTTCTATTTGTCCAACCAAAATTGTTTTTAATTATTGTTGAACTATAATGTATGAGAGAAGCCAGGTGGAAACTTGCTTAGTGTAGAAAATCCTTGCTCGTGTCTGTAATTGTTGAGATTTTTAAATGTTATGCTACAGAATCATTCACTTTACCCTAGATGCAGATTTTGTTTTCCACAGATGTTTCCTTTCCTTCTTTTGTTGTTTCATTAAGCACATATTTTCTAAAGAAACACGGATTGTTTGCGGGTTAAAACCTTGGATCAGCAGTTATCTGTTCATATGCAGTGGATTTTACAACATGTACTGAAGTGCTAATGATACAGAAGATGTGTAACTTCCCTTTACTCAGTGCAAGAAGATATATTTTAAGTCCTAGAGATATTCATCCTCTTCGTGTCACATTTACCTTCAAATCACTGTGGGAGGAGTTATATTGCGGATATATATATATATATCTATGTGGAGATTATATGAGATAAATATATATATAT
>NW_022991654.1:107343-114843 GCF_902827175.1 Gymnodraco acuticeps
ACACACACGCACGCACACACACACACACACACACACACACACACGTACAGATGCATGTTAAGGAGCTCCTGTTTTCCCACCAGTCCGAGTTGGTGGGAAAATCCTTGCTGGTCAGTAATTGATTCCGCCCTGCCAGCTCCATTAGCTTGCAGCACAGTCACTCTCTCTCTCTCTCTCTCTCTCTCTCTCTCTCTCTCTCCTCTCTCTCTTCTCTCTCTCTCCTCTCTCTCTCTCTCTCTCTCTCTCTCTCTATCTCTCTCTCTCTCTCACACACACACACACACACACACAGGCACGCACACGCACACATGGCTATAAAGCTGCCCAGTCGTGTTTCCCTTCTATTTGTCGTCGCCTCTCCCTTTTTTGTACTTCTTTTTGTTTCTCTTTATTTTTTAAGAGAATGTGAACTTCCATTCCAAGCAGAAACAATTCCTCCTCTAAACAGAAAAAGATAAATGTCAAGTCATTCTTTTTTTATACATCTTAAATTCACAAATTCTAATTAGCCTCAAATGGATTGATAACCCATACAACATGTGACGCTGTCTGTCTTCTGACATTGATGGTAATTAGGAAGAAAAATACATGTAAGTTCAAAGTGTAAACTAATAATTTAAATGACATGTTCACAAAATACTAACATAACATAATCTTATACTGCTGTTTGCCAAAGATGTCAAAGAAAGTCTTTGGGGCATCTCTTTCAAATACTGTTATTCTTGGTTAATTATATCGTAAGGCATTAGTTAAGATTAATCAATTATTAAATTGGTACAATTATTAAGATTATTCACGACTTTCTTGACCATCCATGCATCAAACATGTTAAAAAAATTATAATAATCTTGCCCTTATTCCTCTCTCTCTCACTGTTTTTCTGTTCTCCCCCTAATCCCGATTTCCCCCTTTATATTCAGAGTGACAGTGTGTGTGTTGGTCTTCTGCCATTCAACCACCTGCTACAGCCCTTAAGTCCCACTCACTCTCACACACACATACACACACACACACACACACACACACACACACGCACACACACACACACACACACACACACACACACACACACACCACACACACACACACACACACACACACACACACACGCCAACTTGCATAAAACACAGAAGACATATCATACATACATTGTTATACTACGAGGAAATGTGTTTCCACAGCCTGTACACAAATAAGAACATTAATCATCAACATCAAGTACTGGAAGTGTACACCCACTTTCCTATCGGCGTACAAACACACACACACTCACACAAACAAAGTGGCAGACACAAAAACAACCACACACACAATTGCCACTTTTTCTTATCGTCGCCGTTTCAACCCCTCCCTTTTTTTATCACACAGCCCGAGGCTGGGCAGCATCCAGTCTGGCTTCCATTCAGCACTTCCTATCCCCCGATGAACATCCATTTACCATCCCGTCACCGTTATCAATTACCATCATCACCATTATTACCACGACTCCTCCACTTCAAAGACCTCATCAAAGCTGATTTATCAGGGAGAACTTTCACATGCGATACAGATTTTATTTTTGATGTTTTCACGTACAGTAGACAACAGCGATAACTGTTTTAACTTTGGCATTCATTTAATTCCAAAATGTGCTATCTGCTGTTTGAAACATGTGACGCCCTCTTCTTAGAAAGAGATTACTTGAGAAGAAAGAGACCTACAAATGAAACTCCTTCAAGATTGGATTTAACAAGTTAATTCTATTTAAGCACTTTTCAGCACTGACGAAAGTGTCCACCACCAATATCACACAAATAAAAAAGCCGCAGAATGTACATGTTAGTTGGTAATAAGCTATTGTGTTTGCGATGTGTTCAAGTGCAACATGATCAAACATGAGCCAACACAAGAGTTAGCTCTGTCAAAACTAGTTTTGTAATGTTTGTTTGGTGTGTCATGGCCTTTGTCAGCAAAGGTATTGTCCCCAAGTGCATGTGTGTCCTTGTGGGTATGCAAAAAAAAGGAAATCTCTATGGGAACCCACATGTAGTATTGATATAAAGGTGCTGCTAATAGCCAAAAACTCCACTCTGTACTTGTAAAGGTTCAAGGCTTTTATTTGTCATGCGTAGCTACAGTGTAGTTATGTCGATGAAAATCTTAGGTCACAGGCTCCACCAACAGTGCAACAGTGCATATATCAAAATTACGTCATATCATCGCAGAACAACTGAGTTTACACACACTGTGTATATTTGATAATAACATTCTTCTCATCCATGGTCATTTCTAAATCATAAATTAACTTTTTGTCCTTTAATGCACAATTCAGCTTACTATAAAGCAAGTGTTACAACCACATTTACGGCAATGTTTTTGAACAATATTTTTATTAAAGCACCATGGCATTAGAAAATAATATGTGTGTGCGTCTGTGTGTCTTTCTTTGGTCTGGGCACTGCGGGTGGGGTAATGTGGTCACTCCTCTGCATGTGATCGTTGAACATTATTAGTTTTGACATGTGAACATACACAGTGAAAGGTGTAGAGCGCTGTCTGTGTGTGTGTCTGTGTGTGTGTGTGCGTACGCTTTGCTTGTGTCTGACAGGGTGTGTGTGATGTTTAGGGACGGTGGGTAATTATGTCAATTATACTGCTGTCATGGCTAGGTTGTACACACACACACACACACACACACACACACACACACACACACACACACACACACACACACACACACACACACACACACATACACACACGCACATGGGCCTGTCTGTGCTCTCCATTTGTTAGCTGTGAAATATTAATCACAGTCAGCTGCCAACCTGACAAGGAAAGGATGTAGAGCACGAAACCCTCTACGCCACACACACACACACACACACACACACACACACACACACACACACACACACACACACACACACACACACACACACGCATGCACACACACACACACACGCACGCACACACATGCGTGCACACACACACACACACACACACACACACACACACACACACCTGACATGTACACGTTCACATGCATATCAGTAACGCACACACACTATTCCTTATCAGTCTCTGCTCCTCTCGCCTAGGCATCTGTGAGTCTCGGGGTCGCAGCTGTCTGAGGGATTATAACAATCGGAGGATGATCCTTGAGGGCAGTGTGTTCATTGACCCATCATAACCAGCCTGATGAGAGTGAAGACAAACTCTGTGATTAACAGCTCGCTACCACTGCGTTGTCCCGTTTGAGTTTTGTCTGTGTTTCCATCTTTGACTGTCTCACAGTGTGATTTTAGTTCATGAAAAATACTTTTAACATTTGTGTCGCCTTTAAATGTATTTTCTGTTGAATTTTGCTCCACCTTTTTTCGTCATTCACAAACCAATGTGAGGCGTCAAGCTGAATATGACCACTTCTTTTACATTGTCCATCCATTTTGATGCCATTATGAGATTTTATTTGTTTAACATTTTAATTTCTTATTAAAATAACAGAGTTAACAGTATAATAATCCGTTTTCTGGTGTTTTGATTTCTAAGCCTGACACTTCTGAAAGCTGGCAGTAAATAGTGCTGACATGAAGTGAATTGCTTGTGGCTGAGTGGATGGTTGGAAAAACCCATTTGTCAATCCAAAAACCTAGGCTAGGCTTTGGAAAACGGTTTGCAGTAATGCTCACAATTTGTAGTTAATGGACTAAAACATAAAACACACAATTACGGTCCCTTGAAGTGGTTTGGAGCTACCCAAGGTGACCGGCTCTGCTCTACCTAAAAAACAAATACTCAGAGTATGTGAAGCCAACGGCTGAGGCCTGTGGCACATATTGTACCTCCACATGCCCTCTTTCTCAGCGTGTGACATGGGAACGACCCGGGCTGTTTTAAATCACAGGCCTAACCACTGGCTGCTCGGCCGAGGGGGTTCCTGGATACTTAGCATTCCTGCAGTGACTGAGCACTGTGAGAACCAAGAGACACGGGCAGGAATATTTTTAGGTTTGAGAATACTGGAAGAACTGATGTGGTGTGTGTGTGTAGACGCATACAAATGTGATATTGCAATGCTGTCTTAACAGCATACTCCCGGATTATGGCCATCATTTTAAAACACATGGTTTTACTTTGAAAGATAACTAAACTACAACACAACAAAACTACGTGGTTAAGTTTAATAACACATCATGGTTTGGCTTAAATGTAATATGTTTGTTGGGTCATTTGAGTTTTATACTTAATTAAAAAAAACATTTGATTCCTCCAAATGTTTCTAAGTGAGTGTGCATGTGTTTTGTGTGGTACTGTGGGTTTGTGTGTACTTTTTATATTAAGTATTTAGTTGTTTGTATGTGCATGGAAAAGTGTGCTTGTTTCTCCACACTGTTGCTAAATCTGTACATTTTCAATCATAAAAGTGGTAGATAACTACACTGAACAAAAATATAAACGCAACACTTTTGTTTTTGCTCCCATTTTTCATGAGATGAACTCAAAGATCTAAAACATTTTCTATATACACAAAATAACCATTTCTCTCAAATATTGTTCACAAATCTGAAAAAATCTGTGATATTACATTATTACATGTCACTTGTTAGACGCTTTTGTCCAAAGCGACTCACATACATTCAGTACTGTGGACAATCCCCAATTTGGGGTGAAGTGTCTTGCCCAGGGACACAACGACATGCTGACTGCAGTGGGACTCTGATTCGAAGATCAGCGCACTAACCCACTGAGCACTAATCCACTGAGCCATAGCCACTGTGATAGTGAACACTTATCCTTTGCCGAGATAATCCATCCCACCTCACAGGTGTGGCATATCAAGATGCTGATTAGACAGCATGATTATTGCACAGGTGGCCACAATAAAAGGCCACTCTGAAACGTGCACTGAACAATTTTTGTTCAGTGTAGATTGCCATTTCTAACTGGTGATACCTACTTTGCTAAGAGGCGATTGTCACCCCTGGTCAGATTTTCATCAGCATTAGCTAGCTAGCTAATTTAACTAACTTTTTTAATGTTTCTATCCTTGTTTAAAAAAGCAAAGGTCCGGTAAAAGGGTGATAGGTATGTTACATGACATGCCGGATGGTTGGTTTACCCAGAAGTGTCTGAGAAGCCGTCAATGTAAACTGTTTTACTTTATTTTTGCAGGTTGAAGACAGATTGGAGAAAAGGGGGAGATAGAGAGCCTTGAAATAATTAGAGAGTTGTTGTTGCAGTTTCTACTAACATTACAAGAGGTTAGGATGATGCTTAACCAATGTCCTTTCACTTTTGCTTTTGTGTTTTTGTGTTTTGGAAAGGAAAACAGCCCCACACTCTTTTGATGCCCTCCTTGCTTACGCTTACAGGCCTGGTTACTGTTGCTCTTCAGAGGAAGGTCAATTACAGTAGACTAATGAGTGGAGTCTTTTTCCCTTTTTGTCTCTTTGTCTTTTTCAACACTAACTCATTTATACAGCAGAAGTCAGTACAATGATATTATGAAGCGTGTTTGTTCGTGTGTTTGTTAGCATCCTGTGTTTGTGACCACTTGGCCCATTTACGTGCATTTACGCATTCCTCGCTGAACCTTGTGGGTGTCTTCCCAGTTCCCACTGATGTCTAATCATTAAGTAACCATTAGTGAGGGGGGTAACTGGCCCACTGGGGTCCTGACAGCTGAGTGCGCCCACTTTCCCATGCTGTCAAGGGTTAAAGGTCACCCTGCAGCTACTGCCGCAGTTGTTACGACCCCTCGCACACAAGGCCTCTCCTGTGTGGCTGCTTGCATTGCTGCTTGCATGCGGCTGAAACAGGAGAGGCAACGAGGGGCCATGTGTGTGTTTGGCAGAGTGTGTGTGTGAATGTGACACAACAATGAGTAGCTCCAACCCTTGCAAAGATGTGAACCTGTATGTGTGTGTGCAAGGCAACTGGTAGCCTCAGTAACCATGAGCATGGCCTTGTGCGGGTCCATGAGGCCCCTGTTTGTTTAAATTGAATGACATACTGTGTGTGTGTGTGTGTGTGTGTGTGTGTGTGTGTGTGTGTGTGTGTGTGTGTGTGTGTGTGTGTGTGTGTGTGTGTGTGTGTGTGTGTGTGTGTGTGTGTGTGTGTGTGTGTGTGTGTGTGTGTGTGTGTGTGTGTGTGTGTGTGTGTGTGTGTGCACCCTCTCCACCTTCCCTGCAGCTCTTTGAACTGTTGGCATTCTGTATTTGTAGCTTCCTGCTTTTCTTTCCAGATGAAAATACTCCGACCTTCATTTGTTTTTCTTACCAGCCTTGTTTAGGTGGCCACATCTCCACTCCTCGGGCGAAAAACTATTTCAAACCCCCAAGTTCAAACACACACGTCAAACTCAGGCTTGACACGGCACACTCTTTTCACTTCTCCTTCCGATCCGTTGTGGAGGATTTTGAAACAAAGTTGGTTGGATAATCAGCGCAGGTGCAGGTGATGTTTTGTTATTGGCATTGTGTTTCCTGCCAGGTGGACGGCAGGGTGTTGGTGCTGTATGATATGAGTTATAAGCTCTTCTGTGTACTTTGTTAAGCTATTTTGGCACACGGTAGAGCAGTATGTGTGAAGCTTTTGATGTTAGCACTCCACCCAAAGGGCAAACCCTCGCCTCAACTCCACTTAGGCTTCATGTAGGATCTTGAAACAGTTTGAATTAGTTATTTTAGAGGTGCCAATTTAATGAAACTCAAGTGAGGACTGGAGGTATGACTGCAGGCTTTTTTCACCCTTTTGATAAAACATTAAATAAAAACACAAGCCACATCGCGCGTCAAACCTGGCAGGTTCAAAACGGGTTTATTGGCGTGTGTGGAGGCAGTTTCAGGAAGGCGTCCAGGTCTCAATGTTTCAGTGCTAAACTGTGGGGTAATCCCTCAGTGTTCAGCTCTGATCCAGCTGGATTTACTGAGCAGCAGCGCAGGTGCTGGCTGATAAGACCTGGGATTCACACAGATAATGAGAAAGCAGGAGCGGTGGGAGCCAAGGAACGGGCTGATCTTGGTGACCTGTAAAAAAGGTTTATTGTGAGGATTTATAATTATACGCACACTCGGAGAGTTAAGATCAAGGCCATTATTGTGAAACCGCTAAAAATATATCACATGTTTCATTTAAGTTAAAGAAAAAAGCAATTAAACAAGAAATCGAATAAACAGGTGAGCAAACACACACTGAGACGTGTTTTGGAGATTTTGTACAAATTATACTTGGTTATAATCAATACATCCGTGGGTAAAGCATTACAAAAAAAGTATAGTTTGGTAGAAGAAGCTAGAATTTGAGAATTCTCTGATTGGCTGTTTCTGCTCAAAGATTAAATGTAATTTAACATATCTTTCTCCATTTCTCATTCAAAATAAATCTTCTCAGAAATCTCCAGAGTTCTTAACAACATATAACAGTTAAAAGGGTTAAACATAACATTACATAAAAACAACTACATAAGTCACACAAACTTTGAGTCCCCGGTATGACTACAGCACACCCAAGAAACTT